>NC_041381.1:608402633-608403628 GCF_002162155.2 Triticum dicoccoides | reverse complement strand
TGCGATAGAATTGAAGATTGTCGGCGAGAGAGAGAGAGAGAGAGAGAGAGAGAGAGCGGGAGTCCGGGAGAGGGGGAGGTCACGTTTTATGCATCAAAGACTGATATAAACCATGTTTCGGTATAAACTTGCATTCAAATATTTAAATTGGAGAACATGTTGTCTGCAATCCACACATGAACGGATAAATGCATATATCAAACAAGTTCATTAATTTGACTTTCAACATGTTCATGGAGTACTATAATACTGTACAACATGCTACTTGATTGAGGTGTTCAATTTTGGATTTAGTTCACTATTTTGACCTGGTGAACGAGCTATTTCATTGAATTGAGATATTTCATTTTGGGTTTGATTCCTGTTTTTGAGTGGTTCAACTATTTGTCATATAGTAAATCTCTAGCAACGAGCATGTAAAAACACATTACTCCCGAGCATCATCTCTCCATGTAAAAAAGAAGTGGCAAGCTAATATTTCAAAATTTTATTCGAATCGACTTGGTAAGGTAGACGTGGATGCTCATTCTCCCAAAATTTGAACGAACTGTTAAACATCCTCTGCTAGGTGGAATTCGCCCGAGAAAATAAATGGGAGACGCGAAATTACCGGCCTATGTGGGACACGCATCAATTGGCCCGTTGTACATCGAGGGTAGGTTCGTAACTTCATCCAAGCACGCCTTCTCCTCGGTCGAAATGACATGTGCCGAATAATTCATAAACCATGGTCGGCAAAACACGCTCTCCTCGCCCGAAATAGCTCGCTCCCACTATTTCAAAACACGCTCTCCTTGCCCAAAATCGCTCGCGCCCACTATATTTCAAAACACGCCCTCCTCGCCCGAAATTGCTCCCACCCACTATTTGGGAGAAACAAAGTTACTCTACTATCCCCGACCCTTAGTACACAGACCCAAGCCGAGAAGCCTAAAGGAAGGGGTAGAACTGTAACTCCCCCCCACATTTCAGACAAATGCGTCTGTAAGACATGG
>NC_041381.1:608331129-608402421 GCF_002162155.2 Triticum dicoccoides | reverse complement strand
CATGGGTGCCAAATCACCTTCTCCCCGGAAGCTCCCTTCTCCTGAGCCGCGAAACCTCAGCCCCTCCTCCATGGCGCCCCCACCGCACCAATTTAACAGCCGCCCTCCTCCCTAATGCCGGAGATGCTGTCCATTTGCCATCATGCGCTGGGTTGTGTGCCTCTTACTCCGTCCTGCTGGAGCTGCCTCGACAATGGCCGCGTGAACCGTACCGGAGCCGATTCACCCCCGCCGTTGTTCATGGTGCCAGAGCGGCTCCAACTTCGGACCCGTCCAGAGTCCCGGCGCTGCTTCCCCGTAGCCGTCGACCGTTGCGACATCTCTGCTTCCCTGCTGCTGGTCGCCACCTCAACCGCGCCGGCCTCACCGACTCGGCAGCTGGAGCTGCCTACTTCACCATGCCACTAGATAGGTCGCACCCCCATCTCAAATCACTTTATTGGTTAGTTTTGATTATAACATGTTGTGGTGTTTGAAAGTAAAATTTATGTTCATTTGGGCAACAAAATGATAAAAATAGCGCAATACCATTTAATCTGAACAACAATATAGTCCAAGGGCATTACAGACTTTCCACTGACCATACCACACAGAAGCTGAAAAAACAGGCAGTGAAAAGAATTGGCTAGCTTATTATCTGCAGCTTATTTCCACAACATACCTCAAAAGAACTGGCCCTAACTAGGCCCTAACCGTTTAGATTTCATGCGGTTTTCCTCAATAACCGAGCGACCCTTTTTCTTTTCTTTTTCAGCACATGCTTATGCAGTGCATTGCTTATTTGGGTTGTTCTTGTAATATCCATTTTTGATCGATGTTTTTTTGTGGGGTTCTAATCAATCGATTTGATAACTCTCTGACTTTTTTTGTGAAATAATAACTCTCCTACTTATAACACTAAAGAAAAACAAAGATTACCCCATCTTCTGTATCCCGTTGTTGATGAATCAATGGAGAGACATCCCTAAAAAGGTAAATTTTCCAGCCGGAGGGCCTGCTAAAATGTTCCGCCGGTCACATCCCACTCTCGCAAGGACCCATGCGCAACACCGCTTTAGTTTTCTTATCCGCTCACTCAGAGCGCTCCTGGCCATTCGTACCCCCGCATCTTCTTCCCCATGGCATCCAAAATCACCTTCTCGCCGCCGATGATCTCGTCCATTGCCGCACCAACCTCCCCCGCAAACAGGTGCCTACTTCTAGAGGCACCCACCACCACACTCGGCAAGGGGAGGAGGTCTTGGCCTGCAGGTCCTCCATCCTCACGGTTGTGCGCGACGGGGGCCGTGCTGCAACCATTGTGTGGTCATGGCTTTGGGGCGGCTGCGACAGACGGCATGGGGGGAGCGGGTGCTGGAAAGGACAACCACAGGTGTTGGAGGCAGTGGCCAGCGATGCTGCATCTAACCACGACGACAACAACCGTTGTCCTAATTTTCTTGGGGATCTTGATACTGTCAAGATAGGTTATTTTCCTGGACTTCGAGGTATTAGTACTCAAAATGTGTGACCACTAGTGTGCGAATTGAACTACGCTCACATCTATTTACGAAACATGGTAAGATTTTTACTATTTATCCTCATCAGTGCATCTTTTGCATACATTATTTTTTAAGCTAAACTTCATTTCTAAGTATGTTACTATGATGTTCTTTGATAGGGACTCCCGATGAGTGTTATGCCTCATTGGATCGAGCCTAATGGTCGCATGACAATGGTTAGCTTATGAAAGTGCGTTATATCGACTAGAGGGGGGGTGAATAGGAGATTTTTATGAATTCTTCACTGAGGAATTTGCCGGTGAGGAAATTCCTTAGCGAAGAACTACTTGCAGCGGAATAAGTACTCAAAAGTAAGCATAACAGAATACAGACATAGTCATCATGCTGAAATGAAGACAAGCTCAGAGTACAGAAAGCGTAAACACAGGATAACACAAGATGAAGACAAACAGACTGAAGAAATTGAACTGAGGAAATTGAGAAAGTCTTCAGTCAAAGTCTTCAAACACAGATATGAACAATCACTCAACACAGTAATGAAGAAATGAAAGAGTTGAGGAAATAGAACCAGTAAGGTTGGTCAAGGCAATGATTTGGTAGACCAGTTCCAACTGCTGTCTCAGTTGTACGTCTAGTTGGAGCGGCTGAGTATTTAAACTCGAGGACACACAGTCTCGGACACCTAGTCGCTGAGCACACAGCTCAGGACACCAAGTCCTCACCGTATTCTCCTTAAACTAAGGTCACACAGACCTCGTCCAATCACTCATGGTAAGTCTTCAGGCGACTTCCAAACCTTCACAGACTCGGTCACTCGGCGATCCACAATTCCTCTTGGACGCTCTAGACCATGATGCCTAACCGTCTGGAAGAAGCACAGTCTTCAAAGGTAACAAGCGTCGAATCCACGCAGGATCAATCACTCTAGTGATGCTCAATCACTTTGGGGTTTGTAGGTGTTTGGGTTTGGGTTTTTCCTCACTCGATGATTTTTGCTCAAAGTCCTCGGAGGATGGGTTGCTCTCAAATGACAAGTGTCAGTTTCTCTCGGAGCAGCCAACCATCTAGTGGTTGTAGGGGGGCGGCTATTTATAGCCTAGGGAGCATCCCGACATGATAAGACATAAATGCCCTTGTCTGATATGACCGTTAGGTGGATAAGATATTTTGGGACAGCTGGCGCGCAGCACAACAACGGTCGGAAATTTGACGCTCAAATTCCTCAGGGCTATCATGTTCCTCACTGTGTAGGCAATCCGCACTGGCAAATTCCTAACTCCTCAGTCAGAACAAATTCCTCAGCGACCAGAAGAACTTCGTCTCTGTCACTAAAGAAAGTGACTGAACTATATGAGATTTCCAATGGCTTCACTCGAAGGGATTGGTAGGTGTAGGATTTTGAGTTGAGCATCACATGGAAATTTTTCCTTAATATTTCCTCGACCCCCTTTATCAGTATGGTGTTTCCTAAGACTCAAGAAAGAGAAAAACAAAACTATGAAAATGAAGTCTTCAAACTTCATATTCCTCGCATGAATATCAAGTCTTCACGGACACACCAATTTCTTCACTTTCAAAGTCTTCATGAAAGTCTTCAGGAATACCAAAATCTTTAGTCGAAGATATTCATTTTGAGGGGTCGACTTTCTCTGTAAATATCAAACTCCTCATAGACTTATAGACCTGTGTACACTCATAAACACATTAGTCCCTTAACTTATAAGTCTTCAATACACCAAAATCACTAAGGGGCACTAGATGCACTTACAATCTCCCCCTTTTTGGTGATTGATGACAATATAGGTTAAGTTTTCAACGGGGATAAACATATGAAGTGTAAGTACTGATATTGAGGAATTTGATTGCAAGATATAGAAGAACTCCCCCTGAAGATGTGCATAGTGAGGAATTTGCTTTTGAAGCAATGCACACTTGAAGATTTGAATCATGGATATCTCCCCATATATCTTGTAATTCGTACACGCATTTGACATATAATATGAAGAATTTGAAATGCATGATGAAATATGGTGCCTGATGAAATTCAGCATGCGTGCAATGATATTAATGAGGAACAAGCATGCAGAATAACGTATCAAGAGTATCAAAGCACAGTGCATCAAAAGTATCAGAGCACCATCAGGTTTAAGTTTACAACTCGATCCAATTAAGTTTCAGAAGAACGAGAGTTGTAACTTAGCAAAAATGCCCATATAATAGACCCGCTTGAAGACTAACTCAAATTTCTCCCCCTTTGTCATCGAATGACCAAAAAGGGTCGAAACTGAGGACTAACACCCCTGAAGAATATCAAGTTGATGGAGGAGCGTCAGCGTTGTCAGGGTCGGTTGTCGTAGTAGGGCCTGCCGCAGTGTCGTCCAAGTCTTCATTTTCATCAGTGTCGCGCGATGAAGAATAGGAGCTGGCCACCAAGGAAGGAACCTTGACCTTCTTGAATTTCTTCGGTGGAGGTGCAGACCAGTCAAATTCTTCCTTGAGACCCATATTCTTCAGATCTGCTGCGCTGTAGACATGAGATAGAACAGCCCAGGTATGGTTGAAGGTTTCATGGAGGTAGTAGTGGTTTTTCTTCACTACATTGTGTGTTGATGTCATGTTGTGAAGAATTGAACCAAACTGACGCTTGACCCATTTATGATTGCGATCAACCTTCTGATGAAGACTGAGGAGTAACTCACGATCAGTCATCACCCTGGGTGCTGTGGCTTGAGGATTTTGCTTAGCGGCAGAATCATGTGTGGCAGAGTCATCATTGGTGGAGTAGGATGCAGCCTTGCGGAATTGACCATCCAATGGACGAATGCCTTCATCTATCACAACAATTGCCTTGCCTTTGTCATCAGCTAAGGAATATGTCCACTTGAGGACTTCAATTGGAGGCAAGAAGCTGCCGTGGTTCAGAGTATCAGCCTTGTAATTGAGTGAAGACCTTGTCTTGATGAATCTCATAATCCATGGTGCATAAGGCTTCAGCTCAAATGGTGACATAGCAATATTCGCTAGAGTCCTCATGAAGAAATCATGGAAGTTGACGGGATTGCCATGAATGATATTGAAAAGCATATTCTTCATGATGCCAACGACTTATTCATCATTTGAGTCATGGCCTTTGATAGGACTCATTGTCTTCGTCAGAATGCGATAGACAGTCCAAGGCACATAGAGTAATTCCTTGACAAGGAATTTGGTTTGAGGGACCTGCCCTGGCTTCAAAGGCTTCATCAGCACTTGCATGTAATGATTTGAAAGCTCAGGTTTACTGTAGACGCAACTGAAGGGTTTCGTAGTAATTTCAAAAAATTTCCTACGCGCACACAGGATCATGTGATGCATAGCAACGAGAGGAGAGTGTTGTCTACGTACCCAACGCAGACCGACTGCGGAAGCGATGACACGACGTAGAGGAAGTAGTCGTACGTCTTCACGATCCAACCGATCAAGCACCGAAACTACGGCACCTCCGAGTTCGAGCACACGTTCAGCTCGATGACGATCCCCGGACTCCGATCCAGCAAAGTGTCGGGGAAGAGTTTCGTCAGCACGACGGCGTGGTGACGATCTTGATGAACTACAGCAGCAGGGCTTCGCCTAAACTCCGCTACAGTATTATCGAGGAATATGGTGGCAGGGGGCACCGCACACGGCTAAGGAATCGATCACGTGGATCAACTTGTGTCAACTTGTGTGTTTAGAGGTTCCCCTGCCTCCGTATATAAAGGAGCCAAGGGGGGAGGAGGCGCCGGCCAGGAGGAGGTGGCGCAGGAGGAGTCCTACTCCTACCGGGAGTAGGACTCCCCCCTCCAATCCTATTCCAACTAGGATTCCCAAGGGGGAAAGAGGGAGAGGGGTGGCCGGCCACCTCTCCTAGTCCTAATAGGACTAGGGGAAGGGGGGAGGCGCGCAGCCCCCTTGGGCTTCCCCTTTCTCCTTTCCACTAAGGCCCATGATGGCCCATATGGCTCCCGGGGGGTTCCGGTAACCTCCCGGTAACCCGGTAAAATCCCGATTTCACCCGGAACATTTCCGATGTCCAAACATAGACTTCCAATATATCAATCTTTATGTCTCGACCATTTCGAGACTCCTCGTCATGTCCGTGATCACATCCGGGACTCCGAACAACCTTCGGTACATCAAAATGCATAAACTCATAATATAACTGTCATCGTAACCTTAAGCGTGCGGACCCTACGGGTTCGAGAACAATGTAGACATGACCGAGACACGTCTCCGGTCAATAACCAATAGCGGGACCTGGATGCCCATATTGGCTCCTACATATTCTACGAAGATCTTTATCGGTCAGACCGCATAACAACATACGTTGTTCCCTTTGTCATCGGTATGTTACTTGCCCGAGATTCGATCGTCGGTATCCAATACCTAGTTCAATCTCGTTACCGGCAAGTCTCTTTACTCGTTCCGTAATACATCATCTCACAACTAACATATTAGTTATAATGCTTGCAAGGCTTATGTGATGTGTATTACCGAGAGGGCCCAGAGATACCTCTCCGACAATCGGAGTGACAAATCCTAATCTCGAAATACGCCAACCCAACATCGACCATTGGAGACACCTGTAGTACTCCTTTATAATCACCCAGTTACGTTGTGACGTTTGGTAGTACCCAAAGTGTTCCTCCGGTAAACGGGAGTTGCATAATCTCATAGTCATAGGAACATGTATAAGTCATGAAGAAAGCAATAGCAACATACTAAACGATCGGGTGCTAAGCTAATGGAATGGGTCATGTCAATCAGATCATTCTACTAATGATGTGACCTCGTTAATCAAATAACAACTCATTGTTCATGGTTAGGAAACATAACCATCTTTGATTAACGAGCTAGTCAAGTAGAGGCATACTAGTGACACTCTGTTTGTCTATGCATTCACACATGTATTATGTTTCCGGTAAATACAATTCTAGCATGAATAATAAACATTTATCATGATTATAAGGAAATAAATAATAACTTTATTATTGCCTCTAGGGCATATTTCCTTCAGTCTCCCACTTGCACTAGAGTCAATAATCTAGATTACACTGTAATGAATCTAACACCCATGGAGCTTTGGTGCTGATCATGTTTTGCTCGTGGAAGAGGCTTAGTCAACGGGTCTGCAACATTCAGATCCGTATGTATCTTGCAAATCTCTATGTCTCCCACCTGGACTAGATCCCGGATGGAGTTGAAGCGTCTCTTGATGTGTTTGGTCCTTTTGTGAAATCTGGATTCCTTTGCCAAGGCAATTGCACCAGTATTGTCACAAAAGATTTTCATTGGACCCGATGCACTAGGTATGACACCTAGATCGGATATGAACTCCATCATCCAGACTCCTTCATTTGCTGCTTCCGAAGCAGCTATGTATTCCGCTTCACATGTAGATCCCGCTACGACGCTTTGTTTAGAACTGCACCAACTAACAGCTCCACCGTTTAATGTAAACACGTATCCGGTTTGCGATTTAGAATCGTCCGGATCAGTGTCAAAGCTTGCATCAACGTAACCTTTTACGATGAGCTCTTTGTCACTTCCATATACGAGAAACATATCCTTAGTCCTTTTCAGGTATTTCAGGATGTTCTTGACCGCTGTCCAGTGATCCATTCCTGGATTACTTTGGTACCTCCCTGCTAAACTTATAGCAAGGCACACATCAGGTCTGGTACACAGCATTGCATACATGATAGAGCCTATGGCTGATGCATAGGGAACATCTTTCATATTCTCTCTATCTTCTGCAGTGGTCGGGCATTGAGTCTTACTCAATTTCACACCTTGTAACACAGGCAAGAACCCTTTCTTCACTTGATCCATTTTGAACTTCTTCAAAATTTTGTCAAGGTATGTGCTTTGTGAAAGTCCAATTAAGTGTCTTGATCTATCTCTATAGATCTTAATGCCTAATATGTAAGCAGCTTCACCGAGGTCTTTCATTGAAAAACTTTTATTCAAGTATCCCTTTATGCTATCCAGAAATTCTATATCATTTCCAACCAGTAATATGTCATCCACATATAATATCAGAAATGCTACAGAGCTCCCACTCACTTTCTTGTAAATACAGGCTTCTCCGAAAGTCTGTATAAAACCAAATGCTTTGATCACACTATCAAAACGTTTATTCCAACTCCGAGAGGCTTGCACCAGTCCATAAATGGATCGCTGGAGCTTGCACACTTTGTTAGCTCCCTTTGGATCGACAAAACCTTCTGGTTGCATCATATACAACTCTTCTTCTAGAAATCCATTCAGGAATGCAGTTTTGACATCCATTTGCCAAATTTCATAATCATAAAATGCGGCAATTGCTAACATGATTCGGACGGACTTAAGCATCGCTACGGGTGAGAAGGTCTCATCGTAGTCAATTCCTTGAACTTGCCGAAAACCTTTTGCGACAAGTCGAGCTTTGTAGACAGTAACATTACCATCAGTGTCAGTCTTCTTCTTAAAAATCCATTTATTCTCAATTGCTTGCCGATCATCGGGCAAGTCAACCAAAGTCCATACTTTGTTCTCATACATGGATCCCATCTCAGATTTCATGGCTTCAAGCCACTTTACGGAATCTGGGCTCACCATCGCTTCTTCATAGTTCGTAGGTTCATCATGATCTAGTAGCATGACCTCCAGAACAGGATTACCGTACCACTCTGGTGCGGATCTTACTCTGGTTGATCTACGCGGTTCAGTAGTATCTTGATCTGAAGTTTCATGATCATTATCATTGGCTTCCTCACTAACTGGTGTAGGTGTCACTGAAACAGTTTTCTGTGATGGACTACTTCCCAGTAAGGGAGCAGGTACAGTTACCTCGTCAAGTTCTACTTTCCTTCCATTCACTTCTTTCGAGAGAAACTCCTTCTCTAGAAATGATCCATTCTTAGCAACGAATGTTTTGCCTTCGGATCTGTGATAGAAGGTGTACCCAACAGTTTCCTTTGGGTATCCTATGAAGACACATTTCTCCGATTTGGGTTCGAGCTTATCAGGTTGAAGCTTTTTCACATAAGCATCGCAGCCCCAAACTTTAAGAAACGACAACTTTGGTTTCTTGCCAAACCACAGTTCATAAGGCATCGTCTCAACGGATTTTGATGGTGCCCTATTTAACGTGAATGCGACCGTCTCTAAAGCATATCCCCAAAATGATAGCGGTAAATCAGTAAGAGACATCATAGATCGCACCATATCTAGTAAAGTACGATTACGACGTTCGGACACACCATTACACTGTGGTGTTCCGGGTGGCGTGAGTTGCGAAACTATTCCACAGTTTTTCAAATGTACACCAAACTCGTAACTCAAATATTCTCCTCCACGATCAGATCGTAGAAATTTTATTTTCTTGTTACGATGATTTTCAACTTCACTCTGAAATTCTTTGAACTTTTCAAATGTTTCAGACTTATGCTTCATTAAGTAGATATATCCATATCTGCTCAAATCATCTGTGAAGGTGAGAAAATAACGATATCCGCCTCGAGCCTCAATATTCATCGGACCACATACATCGGTATGTATGATTTCCAACAAATCTGTTGCTCTCTCCATAGTACCGGAGAACGGTGTTTTAGTCATCTTGCCCATGAGGCACGGTTCACAAGTACCAAGTGATTCATAATCAAGTGGTTCCAAAAGTCCATCAGTATGGAGTTTCTTCATGCGCTTTATACCGATATGACCTAAACGACAGTGCCACAAATAAGTTGCACTTTCATTATCAACTCTGCATCTTTTGGTTTCAACATTATGAATATGTGTATTACTACTATCGAGATTTAATAAGAATAGACCACTCTTCAAGGGTGCATGACCATAAAAGATATTACTCATATAAATAGAACAACCATTATTCTCTGATTTAAATGAATAACCGTCTCGCATTAAACAAGATCCAGATATAATGTTCATGCTCAACGCTGGCACCAAATAACAATTACTTAGGTCTAATATTAATCCCAAAGGTAGATGTAGAGGTAGCGTGCCGATTGCGATCACATCGACTTTGGAACCGTTTCCCACGCGCATCGTCACCTCGTCCTTAGCCAATCTTCGCTTAATCCGTAGCCCCTGTTTCGAGTTGCAAATATTAGCAACAGAACCAGTATCGAATACCCAGGTGCTACTGCGAGCATTAGTAAGGTACACATCAATAACATGTATATCACATATACCTTTGTTCACCTTGCCATCCTTCTTATCTGCCAAATACTTGGGGCAGTTCCGCTTCCAGTGACCAGTCTGCTTGCAGTAGAAGCACTCAGTTTCAGGCTTAGGTCCAGACTTGGGTTTCTTCTCTTGAGCAGCAACTTGCTTGCCGTTCTTCTTGAAGTTCCCCTTTTTCTTCCCTTTGCCCTTTTTCTTGAAACTAGTGGTCTTGTTAACCATCAACACTTGATGCTCCTTCTTGATTTCTACCTCCGCAGCTTTCAGCATTGCGAAGAGCTCGGGAATAGTCTTGTTCATCCCTTGCATATTATAGTTCATCACGAAGCTCTTGTAGCTTGGTGGTAGTGATTGGAGAATTCTGTCAATGACGCAATCATCCGGAAGATTAACTCCCAATTGAATCAAGTGATTATTATACCCAGACATTTTGAGTATATGCTCACTAACAGAACTGTTCTCCTCCATCTTGCAGCTATAGAACTTATTGGAGACTTCATATCTCTCAATTCGGGCATTTGCTTGAAATATTAACTTCAACTCCTGGAACATCTCATATGCTCCATGACGTTCAAAACGTCGTTGAAGTCCCGATTCTAAGCCGTAAAGCATGGCACACTGAACTATCGAGTAGTCATCAGCTTTGCTCTGCCAGACGTTCATAACATCTGGCGTTGCTCCAGCAGCAGGCCTGGCACCCAGCGGTGCTTCCAGGACGCAATTCTTCTGTGCAGCAATGAGGATAATCCTCAAGTTACGGACCCAGTCCGTGTAATTGCTACCATCATCTTTCAACTTTGCTTTCTCAAGGAACGCATTAAAATTCAACGGAACAACAGCACGAGCCATCTATCTACAATAAACATAAACAAGCAAGATACTATCAGGTACTAAGTTCATGATAAATTTAAGTTCAATTAATCATATTACTTAAGAACTCCCACTTAGATAGACATCCCTCTAATCCTCTAAGTGATTACGTGATCCAAATCAACTAAACCATAACCGATCATCACGTGAGATGGAGTAGTTTTCAATGGTGAACATCGTTATGTTGATCATATCTACTATATGATTCACGCTCGACCTTTCGGTCTCCGTGTTGCAAGGCCATATCTGCATATGCTAGGCTCGTCAAGTTTAACCTGAGTATTCTGCGTGCGCAACTGTTTTGCACCCGTTGTATTTGAACGTAGAGCCTATCACACCCGATCATCACGTGGTGTCTCAGCACGAAGAACTTTCACAACGGTGCATACTCAGGGAGAACACTTCTTGATAATTTAGTGAGAGATCATCTTATAATGCTACCGTCAATCAAAGCAAGATAAGATGCATAAAAAGATAAACATCACATGCAATCAATATAAGTGATATGATATGGCCATCATCATCTTGTGCTTGTGATCTCCATCTCCGAAGCACCGTCATGATCACCATCGTCACCGGCGCGACACCTTGATCTCCATCGTAGCATCGTTGTCGTCTCGCCAATCTTATGCTTCCACGACTATCACTACCGTTTAGTAATAAAGTAAAGCATTACATCGCGATTGCATTGCATACAATAAAGCGACAACCATATGGCTCCTGCCAGTTGCCGATAACTTGGTTACAAAACATGATCATCTCATACAATAAAATTCAGCATCATGCCATGACCATATCACATCACAACATGCCCTGCAAAAACAAGTTAGACGTCCTCTACTTTGTTGTTGCATGTTTTACGTGGCTGCTACGGGCTTAAGTAAGAACCAATCTCACCTACGCATCAAAACCACAACGATAGTTTGTTAAATAGACTCCGTTTTAACCTTCGAAAGGACCGGGCGTAGCCATACTTGGTTCAACTAAAGTTGGAGAGGCAGTCGCCCGCAAGCCATCTCTGTGCAAAGCACGTCGAGGGAACCGGTCTCGCGTAAGCGTACGCGTAAGGTTGGTCCGGGTCGTCTCGTCCAACAATACCGCTGAACCAAAATATGACATGCTGGTAGGCAGTATGACTTGTATCGTCCACAACTCACTTGTGTTCTACTCGTGCATATAACATCAACATCATTAACCTAGGCTCGGATGCCACTGTTGGGTTTCGTAGTAATTTCAAAAATTTTCCTACGCGCACACAGGATCATGTGATGCATAGCAACGAGAGGAGAGTGTTGTCTACGTACCCAACGCAGACCGACTGCGGAAGCGATGACACGACGTAGAGGAAGTAGTCGTACGTCTTCACGATCCAACCGATCAAGCACCGAAACTACGACACCTCCGAGTTCGAGCACACGTTCAGCTCGATGACGATCCCCGGACTCCGATCCAGCAAAGTGTCGGGGAAGAGTTCCGTCAGCACGACGGCGTGGTGACGATCTTGATGAACTACAGCAGCAGGGCTTCGCCTAAACTCCGCTACAGTATTATCGAGGAATATGGTGGCAGGGGGCACCGCACACGGCTAAGGAATCGATCACGTGGATCAACTTGTGTCAACTTGTGTGTTTAGAGGTGCCCCTGCCTCCGTATATAAAGGAGCCAAGGGGGGAGGAGGCGCCGGCCAGGAGGAGGTGGCGCAGGAGGAGTCCTACTCCTACCGGGAGTAGGACTCCCCCCCAATCCTATTCCAACTAGGATTCCCAAGGGGGAAAGAGGGAGAGGGGTGGCCGGCCACCTCTCCTAGTCCTACTAGGACTAGGGGAAGGGGGGAGGCGCGCAGCCCCCTTGGGCTGCCCCTTTCTCCTTTCCACTAAGGCCCATGATGGCCCATATGGCTCCCGGGGGGTTCCGGTAAAATCCCGATTTCACCCGGACGTAATTCTTCTGTGCAGCAATGAGGATAATCCTCAAGTTACGGACCCAGTCCGTGTAATTGCTACCATCATCTTTCAACTTTGCTTTCTCAAGGAACGCATTAAAATTTAACGGAACAACAGCACGAGCCATCTATCTACAATCAACATAAACAAGCAAGATACTATCAGGGACTAAGTTCATGATAAATTTTAAGTTCAATTAATCATATTATTAAAGAACTCCCACTTAGATAGACATCCCTCTAATCCTCTAAGTGATCACGTGATCCAAATCAACTAAACCATGTCCGATCATCACGTGAGATGGAGTAGTTTCATCGGTGAACATCATTATGTTGATCATATCTACTATATGATTCACGCTCGACCTTTCGGTCTCCGTGTTCCGAGGCCATATCTGCATATGCTAGGCTTGTCAAGTTTAACCTGAGTATTCTGCGTGCGCAACTGTTTTGCACCCGTTGTATTTGAACGTAGAGCCTATCACACCCGATCATCACGTGGTGTCTCAGCACGAAGAACTTTTGCAACGGTGCATACTCAGGGAGAACACTTCTTGATAATTTAGTGAGAGATCATCTTATAATGCTACCGTCAATCAAAGCAAGATAAGATGCATAAAAAGATAAACATCACATGCAATCAATATAAGTGATATGATATGGCCATCATCATCTTGTGCTTGTGATCTCCATCTCCGAAGCACCGTCATGATCACCATCGTCACCGGCGCGACACCTTGATCTCCATCGTAGTATCGTTGTCGTTTCGCTAATCTTATGCTTCCACGACTATCACTACCGTTTAGTGATAAAGTAAAGCATTACATCGCGATTGCATTGCATACAATAAAGCGACAACCATATGGCTCCTGCCAGTTGCCGATAACTCGGTTACAAAACATGATCATCTCATACAATAAAATTCAGCATCATGCCTTGACCATATCACATCACAACATGCCCTGCAAAAACAAGTTAGACGTCCTCTACTTTGTTGTTGCATGTTTTACGTGGCTGCTACGGGCTTAAGTAAGAACCAATCTCACCTACGCATCAAAACCACAACGATAGTTTGTCAAATAGACTCCGTTTTAACCTTCGCAAGGACCGGGCGTAGCCATACTTGGTTCAACTAAAGTTGGAGAGGCAGTCGCCCGCAAGCCATCTCTGTGCAAAGCACGTCGAGGGAACCGGTCTCGCGTAAGCGTACGCGTAAGGTTGGTCTGGGTCGTCTCGTCCAACAATACCGCCGAACCAAGGTATGACATGCTGGTAGGTAGTATGACTTGTATCGTCCACAACTCACTTGTGTTCTACTCGTGCATATAACATCAACATAAATAACCTGGCTCTGATACCACTGAAGGGTTTCGTAGTAATTTCAAAAAATTTCCTACGCGCACACAGGATCATGTGATGCATAGCAACGAGAGGAGAGTGTTGTCTACGTACCCAACGCAGACCGACTGCGGAAGCGATGACACGACGTAGAGGAAGTAGTCGTACGTCTTCACGATCCAACCGATCAAGCACCGAAACTACGGCACCTCCGAGTTCGAGCACACGTTCAGCTCGATGACGATCCCCGGACTCCGATCCAGCAAAGTGTCGGGGAAGAGTTTCGTCAGCACGACGGCGTGGTGACGATCTTGATGAACTACAGCAGCAGGGCTTCGCCTAAACTCCGCTACAGTATTATCGAGGAATATGGTGGCAGGGGGCACCGCACACGGCTAAGGAATCGATCACGTGGATCAACTTGTGTCAACTTGTGTGTTTAGAGGTTCCCCTGCCTCCGTATATAAAGGAGCCAAGGGGGGAGGAGGCGCCGGCCAGGAGGAGGTGGCGCAGGAGGAGTCCTACTCCTACCGGGAGTAGGACTCCCCCCTCCAATCCTATTCCAACTAGGATTCCCAAGGGGGAAAGAGGGAGAGGGGTGGCCGGCCACCTCTCCTAGTCCTAATAGGACTAGGGGAAGGGGGGAGGCGCGCAGCCCCCTTGGGCTTCCCCTTTCTCCTTTCCACTAAGGCCCATGATGGCCCATATGGCTCCCGGGGGGTTCCGGTAACCTCCCGGTAACCCGGTAAAATCCCGATTTCACCCGGAACATTTCCGATGTCCAAACATAGACTTCCAATATATCAATCTTTATGTCTCGACCATTTCGAGACTCCTCGTCATGTCCGTGATCACATCCGGGACTCCGAACAACCTTCGGTACATCAAAATGCATAAACTCATAATATAACTGTCATCGTAACCTTAAGCGTGCGGACCCTACGGGTTCGAGAACAATGTAGACATGACCGAGACACGTCTCCGGTCAATAACCAATAGCGGGACCTGGATGCCCATATTGGCTCCTACATATTCTACGAAGATCTTTATCGGTCAGACCGCATAACAACATACGTTGTTCCCTTTGTCATCGGTATGTTACTTGCCCGAGATTCGATCGTCGGTATCCAATACCTAGTTCAATCTCGTTACCGGAAAGTCTCTTTACTCGTTCCGTAATACATCATCTCACAACTAACATATTAGTTGTAATGCTTGCAAGGCTTATGTGATGTGTATTACCGAGAGGGCCCAGAGATACCTCTCCGACAATCGGAGTGACAAATCCTAATCTCGAAATACGCCAACCCAACATCGACCATTGGAGACACCTGTAGTACTCCTTTATAATCACCCAGTTACGTTGTGACGTTTGGTAGTACCCAAAGTGTTCCTCCGGTAAACGGGAGTTGCATAATCTCATAGTCATAGGAACATGTATAAGTCATGAAGAAAGCAATAGCAACATACTAAACGATCGGGTGCTAAGCTAATGGAATGGGTCATGTCAATCAAATCATTCTACTAATGATGTGACCTCGTTAATCAAATAACAACTCATTGTTCATGGTTAGGAAACATAACCATCTTTGAATAACGAGCTAGTCAAGTAGAGGCATACTAGTGACACTTTGTTTGTCTATGTATTCACACATGTATTATGTTTCCGGTAAATACAATTCTAGCATGAATAATAAACATTTATCATGATTATAAGGAAATAAATAATAACTTTATTATTGCCTCTAGGGCATATTTCCTTCAGCAACATGCACCGTCAAGGGGAGGACTGAGTGGTAAGACATGAAGCAATTCAGTAGCTGGTGCCTTGTAGTGAGTATTTTCAGACATCCAGTCCAGTACCCATGAATTCACATCTTCAGAGTTTCCTATGATGTGCAGCGTCGCATAGAATTGAAGAATGAGTTCTTCATTCCAATCACAGATGTCAGTGCAGAAATTTAGCAATCCCGCATCGTGAAGAACACTGAGGACTGGCTCAAAGCATGGCAGAGACTCCATGTCCACATGAGGAATATGTTCATGATCGAAGACTTTGTCTTTGTTGAACAGTACCGAGGAATAGAAATTTGCTTGACTAGCAGTCCAGAAACGCCTCTTCCTTGTGCGAGCAGAATCATAGTGGTTGTAATCTGTGAAGAATACATGCTCGCTGAAGAAATCTTCAGCCTTGAACTTTTGCTTCTTTGAGAATGGATTCGTTGGCTTTGGCACTGGAGTGTTAGTGAGTTGCATCACAATCTCAGGAATCGCAATCTCAGGTTCTTCAGGCTGAGGAATTTCTGGTTCCTCTTTAGTGGCAGTCTGCGTGATCAAAGGATCAGTAACATCAGTTTCTTCATCACTAGCGGCTGGAATGTCTTCATGCACAGATGAGGTGGGATGAGTTTCTTCAGAGCCCATTTGAACGGTTGGTGCAGGGGACTGAGGTATTTGTTGAATTGGAGTGAAGAGTGGAGAATTGGGGTGCTGACTTTCCCAAAAGTCATCATTCATCAAGGGCGTTGTGCAGCCAATGTCCACGTCTTCATCTTCATTTTCTTCAACGCCAGCCTCTTCAACTATGAACTGAGGCATTGGCGAGGAAGCAACAGGCGTTGAAGGGATTGCATCCACTTCAATTTCTTCATCAATCTGCTCTGACGAAGCAGCAGATTGAGGTTCTTCATCAGATCCGCTTGGGATCACATATTCTTCACCATAACGAACAAGGTCCTTTCATGGCATGGTGGAAATTGGAACATCATCAATTGGATTTTCAATCGAGCTTCTCAGAGGCTTCATCTTCTTCGGAGCTGAAGATTCTGAAGCAGTTGATGCTTTCCTTTTCTTCACTGCAGCTCGCTCTGCAGCCTTGGTCTTCCTCACATCTGATGCAGATGGAAGGGTAGGAGTTGGTGTAGGCGCAGGAGGAGCTGAAGAATCTGGTTGATTTTCTTCAGGCGCAATTGATGCAGTTGCCCTGACTTCTTCAGTTTCTCCAGGAGCACCACTAGTGGATGCCCTGGCAATTTCTTCAGCAGCTGGAATGGAGTCATTAGCCCTGGAACTAGCATTTTCATCAGCAGCCTGAATGTCATCAGCGGTGCTGGCATGTTCTTCAGTTGGCTGAGCAGATGCTTCAGCTTGAGGAATTTCTTGTTGCGATGGGGCTGCAACATTGGTGAACTTCTCAGTCAGTTTCACAAACTTGACTTTGGCTCCTTGCCAATCAGCATAATAAGCATGGAAATCATCGCTGAGGGCTTTGATTTCAGCTTGGATCTTGAGGAGTTCATCAGTTGTCATATTGAAAACGTTTTTCTTCAGGAACTTCTCCTTTCTGAACTAACCCTTCTTGATCTGCCTGGCCTTCTCAAATTTCCATTTCTCTTCAGTGATGAAATGGGTCAGCATGTGACTTTGACCAGGAGTCAAATTGAAATCAGGCATAGGAGTATTTGGATCCTTGTGCCAGAGATCAATGTAGTCGAGGATCGCCCTTGGATCCAAAAGCAGTGGCACATTTGTGCCTTTGGCTCTAGCGGTCCTTTCTTGTCGGTCTCTGCTGAGGCACCAGAGGTAATAGAGATGCCTGTTGTCCTTTGGCACGTGGCCAGATGTACAGGTGTTGAGGACTTTGCCGGAGCAGCTGAGGACTTTGGAGGAGCAGGAGCAGCATGAGGAACTGGCCGTGAGGGCTTTGAAGAATCTGGCCGTGAGGGCTTTGAAGATTCTGGCCGTGAGGGCATTGCTGAGGAACTTGGCCATGATGGCATAGTTGGTGAAGCACTTGGCTTGTGAGCGGGCTTCTTTGCCATTGATTTTTGAGGCTTGACAAAGGCCTCAGTGGCAGCAGCAGCAGCAGAGTCTTCATTGAATTTCCTCACTTCTTCTTTGGCTTGTCTCACCAACTTAGCTTGGCGTTTGGTCCATTCTTCAGGAAAATCTTCACCACGCTTGATGCTGGTGGGGTCAGCTTCTTGGCCAGGTGCTAATGGAGCTCTTGGGCATGGAGGATTAATGGCCTGTTCTGATCTCCTCCAGCTTCTATCTTCTCAAAATTCTGGAGTGAATCTGTCCCGAACGGTTTAGGTCATAGAAGCTGGAAACGAGAAGTTGAGCTGGGCCATAGTGCAAATTAGAGAAGCCAGGGAAACCCAGCTCCGCAAAAGCAAGAAGCAAGAGTTGAGAGTATTTACAGCGATGTTGCCACCGCCTAAGAAAACGATTCATTATCTTCCCCCTCAAAACAGAAAACGATTCGCTAGAGGAGCGGCTCCCTCTCTCGTACATAGGGCTGGCCGAACTGGGCAGGCTCCAGACGGCCCGTTATGGTGCTTAGGCAGGCCAGCGACGCTGCCAGCCCATGCTAGCGATGGAGAAGCGTAGCGATGCTGCCGAACGGAATGACTTTGCTACACGGAGCAAGAAGCTGCGCTAAGAAGCTGGATTCGTGGAGTTTGGAGAAACTGGAGGAGATCAGAACAGGCCCTAAGTGCGAATTTCTTCATATACTTCGGAGTTACATATCTGTACTCCCTCCATTCTCTTGCCCATCTCCTTTCAATCCTTTGTATGCGCACCTTGCGCTGAGTTTTGCTTTCTTTTCCGAACTCGGCCTCATCAGGTGTGCAATAGTCAGCATAGAGGTCCTCAGGGATTTCAAAAGCAGTCATGACCTCAGGCTTCTTTCCTCCTTTCTGCGGCTTCTTACCGTCAGCCATATTCTTCAGATGAGGAATTTGAACAATCGAATTCTTTGAAGAAGTGTGCAACTTTTCTTCGAGGAACGCTGCAAATGAGTTAAGTTGATAAGAACCTAGTGATTCAGCAGCGGACATGAGTACCTATGAACAGAGTATAGTTGCGAGGAATTTGTAGAGGTCATATGCGTTCTCAGAAGGCTTTTCAAAAAGAACAAGTTTGAGAAATTTGACCAGATGAGCCTTGAAGAATTTCACTAAGCGTTCTTCGTCTTAGGTTCCAGAGTTGTATACATCGAGGATCCACACAATTGAGGAATCTTGAAGAAAAATGATGCTTCGAGAAATGAATCAAGAACAGATGACTAGTGAGGTGTTTTGTGTGTGAAGATTTGAAGAATAAAACACCTTTGAAGATTTTGTTGTGAAATTTCGAATCAAAAGAGGGTAGTAAAAGTGACTTTTAATTACCCTAGATGAAGAACACGACGAACTGTGAAGTAGAACAGTGAAGTTCGTCGGTGTAGATCTTCCACGCCCTAACTCGGCGGAGGAAGACGGCTATGGCGGCGGCGGAGTGAGATTTCCGCGGTCGGCGCGAGTACGACAGCGACGAGGTCGAGGCAGTGAAGCTCTTCCTCACTGGCGACGATGGCGTAGCGGTGGTGCTAGGGTTTGAGAAGCTCGAGCGAGAGAGAGAGGTCGAGCGGAGTAAAGGAAGTGAGGAAGGGGTGAGGGGGTATTTATAGTCGCAGTGAAAAACTGTTCACCCAAAGATTTAGGACGAATGTGCCCCTGACCCTTCTCATTCGCTTGACATGTGTCACCCACGTACTGAGAAGTGGAGATCGTGTTAGATCGTGGGTGAATAGATAAGTTTATCGTGGGATACGGGACGGTTTGAGCGGTAAAACCGAAATTTTGGATAAGATAAGTTTTTAAGTTCCGTTCGCAATTTCTTCAGCTGACAAGGATACATTGAAGATTTTGAACGAGTTTCAAATAGAACGCACATGAAGAATTTGTGAATAGATTGGGTTGAGTATAGCATAGATGAGGAAGGGTCCGATCACATTCACTTAGCAGAAAATGCAACTTGAAGAAATAGCCATAAGTGAATGTTGTAGAGGACATAAACTCATATATATATATATATATATATAATGAAGAAAATGACGGAAACAGTGAAGATTTTGCAAAGTTGAAGAATTTGAAAAACTGAAGAATTTCAAAAACTGAGGAATTTGAAAAATGAAGATTTTCAACTTTGGTGGTGGCGTGACCCACCGTATAAGAATGATGATTTCAGACACCGCGTACAATTGTCGTAGGGTTATGAGAATCAAATTCTTCATTAATTTCTTCACACTTAGAGTGTTATTCTTCATTGATTGAAGAAAAACGTTTCTCCATGTGTTGCACATCTAAGTCATCAATTTTGCATAAGTGTCAGGATGTCTGTCCTTTTCAAAGAACATTTGAAGATTCTAGGATATTTAGCTCACACCACAACTTGCTAAATCTCTTCTCATCCAAGGGCTTTGTGAAGATATCAGCCAGCTGTTCTTCAGTCTTCACATGCTCGATGGAGATGTCGCCCTTCAACACATGATCACGAAGAAAATGATGACGAATCTAAATGTGATTTGTCTTCGAGTGCTGAACTGGGTTGTGAGAAATCTTGATTGCACTCTCATTGTCACAAAGGAGAGACACATTCTTCACGTTGATGTCATAGTCCTTGAGGGTTTGCTTCATCCATAGCAGTTGAGCACAGCAAGAACCAATAGCAATGTACTCAGCCTCTGCAGTAGACAGTGATACGCAGTTCTGTTTCTTCGAGGACCAACAGACCAAAGATCGTCCGAGGAAATGAAAAGTACCAGATGTTGACTTGCGGTCCACACGATCACCAGCATAGTCAGAGTCAGAATATCCAATGAGATCAAAAGTAGAGCCCTTGGGGTACCATAATCCTAGTGTTGGTGTGTGAGCTAGATATCGAAGGATATGCTTCACAGCCTTATGGTGTGATTCCTTCGGTGCAGCTTGAAATCGGGCACACATGCAAACACTAAGCACTATATCTGGCCTAGATGCACATAAGTACAATAAAGAACCAATCATGGAGCAGTATACCTTGTGATCGAAGTCAATACCATTTTCATCAGTACATAGATGGCCATTTGTGGGCATAGGAATTTTGACGCCTTTGCAATCTTGCATGCCGAATTTCCTCAGAACATCCTTGAGGTATTTCTCCTGAGATATGAATATGCCATTGTGTTGTTGACGAATTTGAAGAAGTAAGAAGAATTTCAACTCTCCCATCATAGACATTTGATATTCTTCACTCATCATATAGGCAAATTCATCACTATAACGTTGGTCAGTACAGCCAAAGATAATAGCATTAGCGTATATTTGGCACACAAACAGTTCACCATCATAAGATTTAGTAAAGAGAGTAGGGTCGAGTGAACCGGATGTGAAGCCATTCTTCATGAAGAATTCCTTCAAAGTTTCATACCACGCCCGAGGGGCTTGCTTGTGGCCATACAGGGCCTTGTTGAGTCTGAAGACTTTGTCAGGATTCTTTGGATCTTCAAAACCTAGGGGTTGAGCAACATATACTTCTTCCTCAAGCTTACCATTGAGGAATGCACTTTTCACATCCATTTGTTGTAACATAATATTATGATGGTTAGCATAAGCAAGTAATATGCGAATAGCCTCAAGTCTAGCAACAGGTGCAAAAGTTTCATCGAAATCAATTCCTTCAACTTGTGTGTAGCCTTGAGCTACAAGTCGTGCCTTATTCCTCACCACAAGGCCATTTTCATCTTGCTTGTTGCGGTAGATCCACTTTGTGCCAATGATATTATGCTTGCGAGGATCTGGACGTTTGACCAGTTCCCAGACATTGTTGAGCTCGAACTGATGTAATTCTTCTTGCATGGCCTGAATCCACTCAGGCTCCAGAAATGCTTCATCTACCTTAGTGGGCTTTGTGATAGAGACAAAAGCATAGTGCCCACAAAAGTTAGATAAATGTGAAGCTGTTGAGCGTGTGAGAGGACCTGGCACTCGAATGTCATCGATGATCTTTTTAACTTGCACTTCTTTTGCAATGCGAGGATGAGCTGGTTGTCGTTGAGGAATTTGATCAGCATTTTCTTCAACACCATTTTTTTCAGCATTTTCATCAGGTGCACCAGCTCGATTTTCTTCACGTTCTGGAATGAATTCTTCAGTAGATTCTTCGGTAGGAATAACATCCTCAGTAGCCTTGAACTTGATAGAATCCTCAGGTGCTGGTTCATCTATCACAGAAGGTAGGTGCTCTCTTTGCGAGCCATTAGTTTCATCGAACCACACATCTACAGTTTCAACAACCTTGTGAAGAACGTTGTTGAAGACTCTGTAGGTGTGCGAGTCCTTTCCGTAACCAAGCATAAAACCTTCATGTGCTTTCGGTGCAAATTTAGAAATGTGATGAGGATCTCTAATCTAACATTTAGCACCGAAGACTTTGAAATAACTCACATTGGGTTTCTTGTCAGTGAGGAGTTCATAGGCAGTCTTCTTGAAGAATTTGTGAAGATATACCCGATTGATGACGTGGCACGCAGTATCAATTGCCTCAATCCAGAAACGACGAGGCATCTTGTATTCATCAAGCATAGTGCCAGCCATTTCAGCGAGGGTTATGTTCTTGCGCTCCACAATGCCATTCTGCTGAGGAGTATAAGGAGCGGATAACTCATGAGTAATACCAAGTTCATCAAGATAGCCATCAAGACCGGTATTCTTGAACTCGGTCACATTGTCAGTTCTGATGTGCTTGATCTTCACACCAAAGTTGGTTGAAGCCCTCAAGGAAAATCGTTTGAAGATTTCCTGCACTTCATGTTGTAAGTAACAATGTGTACCCATGTGTAACGAGAATAGTCATCAACAATAACAAAGCCATATAGAGATGCATCATTTGAAACAGCAGAATAATGATTAGGACCAAAGAGATCCATGTGAAGCAATTCGAATGGACGAGTAGTGGTCATGATAGTCTTCGCGGGATGCTTGGCCTTTGTCATCTTTCCAGCTTCACAAGCTCCGCATAAGTGATCCTTGAGGAATTTGACATTCTCAATGCCAATGACATGCTTCTTCTTCGCAAGCGTGTTCAGATTCCTCATGCCAGCATGACCAAGTCGTCGATGCCATAGCCAGCCTTCTGAAGCTTTTGCCAGTAAGCACATGGCTGGTTGTGGTCCTGTAGAGAAATCAACAATATACAGATCTCCTCTCCTAAAGCCTTTGAAGACTTTGGAATGGTCAGCTTCCATGATCACAACACAACGATATCTTCCAAAGACAACAACCATATCGAGATCACAAAGCATTGAGACAGACATGAGGTTGTATCCTAAGGACTCGACAAGCATGACTTTGTCCATGTGCCGATCCTTTGAGATCGCAACCTTACCTAGACCCAATACCTGACTTTTGCCTTTGTCAGCGAAGATGATGTGCTTCAGATGTGATGGTGATAAGGGAGCATCCATCAATAGGTTCTTGTCACCAGTCATGTGATTTGTACATCCACTATCGAGGACCCACTCGTTTGCTTTGGGCTGATAATCCTGCAGATGAATTAGTGCATCTTACAAACTCATATACTTCATCAATGAAGAATATGACGTCAAATTCATTAGTTCAATTTCATCAAGCAATAGCACAGATAAGCAGTGTGAGGACGTGTGAAATGAAAATTGATTTCATCATGATTCGCCTGCGTCCTTTCAGGCATTTTTGTCAGGCCCCCAACAAATTCATCAGACGTTAAAGCACGTCTGGAGACCTGACCCTGCAGAAGAAATTAGTTATTTTTCTTCACCACCCACATCTGAAGGGGTGGAAAAGAGTTCATCACTCTGCGAGTACCATATGAGAAAGGTGGCATAGAGGACAATCCATTTCGTTTCACATAAGAGGGGTTAGGGTAAGCATTTGAATAAGCAGAGAAATTCTTCGAGGTCTTATGAACATAATGATTTGAAGAATAATGCGCATATTTATAGCCCTTAGCTCTACCATGCGAAACAAAAGGGTTAGCATGATGATGTTCATATGAGGACTTTGATCCATTTGAGGAATTTGATCCATGTGAAGAATTAGGTCCATATGGAGAATTGGATCTGGGGTTCCTGTTCTTCACAGGTGGTGTAATGAGGACATTCACCTGAAGACTTTCAACATAACTTTTGGGGACCCAGATTTTCTTCATAGGGGAACCATTCCTGCAGTTAGTGCCAACATATCTAGCAAATACTTCACCATTCTGATTTTTGAACAGTTTATAGTTGGAGTCAAATGACTCATTAGAAGAATGAGGAGATTCACATATGTAAAGCCATATAAGTTAGATGGATCAACTGGAGGTCCCTTTGCAGAACCCATGAGGTTTTGGGGTACTGCTCAGGCTTCCAATATGTTCCATTAGCATTGAGTTTCCTCTCAAAGGCAATACCCTCTTTCCTAGGGTTTCTGATGAGGATCTGCTTTTTGAGCACATCACAAAGAATCTGATGCCCTTTGAGGCTTTTGTACATGCCTATCGTGTACAATTCCTTCAGTCATGCCTCATTAGTAGTACTAGCAATGTCCTCAGATGAGGAATTAGTGATAGCAGAGGCAGGTGAAGATTTTGTAACAGTTGAAGCATTTGAACATTCAGGTGAAGAATTAGCAGATTCACGTTCAATGCACTTTAAGCATGGAGGAACAAATTCTTCTTGAGTAGCGCTGATTTGTTGAGCAAGTAATGAATCGCGCTCCTTCTGAAGATCTTCATAACTCACCCTTAGCTTCTCAAGATCTTGCTTTCTTTGAACAAATTCATAAGAAAGCTTCTCGTGATTAGATAAGAGAGTTTTTTGATGACTTTGAAGGTTGTCAAACTTAGACTGAAGTCTCTGATGATTTTCAGTTAAGTCTTTAGTGCGGTCCATTTCATTACCCAACATATCATCACTTTTGTCTAGCATGTTTTGAAGTTTTTCAATAGCCTTTTGTTGTTTCACAGCAATCTTAGCGAGTTTAGAGTAGCTAGGCTTAAGATTTTCATCAGATTCATCCTCACTAGATTTAGAGGAGGGGTATTTTGTTACCTTGGCACCTTTTGCCATGAAGCAATAGGTGGGAGCATAGTCATCATTATCTTCATAAGTGTTGTTGGTGTTGCCATTTTCTTCAGAGTTGAAGATAGACTTGCTGACAAATGCGGTAGCAAGATCTAGACTTGCCACACCTAACTCAGACTCCTCAGATGCCTCCTCTTCCTCATGTTCCTCAAATTCAGCTTCAGAGTCCATTTCCTTGCCAATGAATGCCCGAGCTTTCTTGGAGGTGCTCTTCTTGTGAGATGAAGACTTTGAGGATTTTGATGATGAAGACTTTGAAGATTTCTTCTTCTTCTTGGCAGCATCAGAACTGTAATCCTTGTATTTCTTCTTCTTTAATTCCTTGTCCCACTAAGGACAATCTTGAATGTAGTGACCAGGCTTCTTGCATTTGTGGCATAGCCTTCTCTTATAGTCACTTGATGAGGAATCACTGCTCCTTGAGGATTTTCCAAAGCGACCACGTCTTGAGAAGTTTTGGATCTTCTTCACGAGCAGTGCTAGCTCCTGGCTTAATTCTTTAGGATCACCAAGGCTACTACCAGAGTCTTCACATTCAGATTCAGACACAGCCTTGGCCTTCAGGGCACGTGTTTTGCCATAGCTTGAACCATAGAGATCTCTCTTTTCAGCAAGCTGGAACTCATGAGTATTTAGCCTCTCGAGGATATCAGCAGGATCTAGTGACTTGTAATCAGCATGCTCTTGAATCATCAGTGCTAGAGTGTCAAATGAAGAATCGAGTGATCTCAGCAATTTCTTCACCACCTCATGGTCGGAGATGTCAATGGCACCGAGCGCTTGAAGCTCATTTGAGATATCAGTGAGGCGATCGAAGGTTTGCTAAACATTTTCATTGTCGAGTCTTTTGAAGCGGTTGAAGAGATTGCAAAGAACGTCAACACAAGAGTCACGTTGAGTTGAGACTCCTTCGTTTACTTTGGAGAGCCTATCCTAGATAAGCTTAGCAGTTTCCAAAGCACTCACTCTACCATACTGTCCTTTAATCAAATGACCACATATGATATTCTTCGCTTGAGAATCGAGTTGCTTGAATCTCTTCACATCAGCAGCATTCAGGGAAGGTGTGACTGAGGGAACACCATCTTCCACAATGTACCAGAGATCGTTGTCAATTTCTTCAAGAAGCATTCGCATCTTATTCTTCCAGTAGGGGTAGTCCGTGCCATCGAAGGTAGGACACCCAGTGGAAACCTTGATCATACCTGCGGTCGACATAACTAGAACTCCAGGTGGTTAAACTAAAATCACACAGAACAAGGGAGTGCCTTTCTCTGATACCAATTGAAAGTGTGTTATATCGACTAGAGGGGGGTGAATAGGCAATTTTAATGAATTCTTCACTGAGGAATTTGTCGGTGAGGAAATTCCTTAGCGAAGAACTACTTGCAGTGGAATAAGTACTCAGAAGTAGGCATAACAGGATACAGACATAGTCATCATGATGAAATGAAGACAAGCTCAGAGTACAGAAAGCATAAACACAGGACAAGATGAAGACAAATAGACTGAAGAAATTGAACTGAGGAAATTGAGAAAGTCTTCAGTCAAAGTCTTCAAACACAGATATGAACAATCACTCAACACAGTAATGAACAAATGAAAGAGTTGAGGAAATAGAACCAGTAAGGTTGGTGAAGACAATGATTTGGTAGACCAGTTCCAACTGCTGTCTCAGTTGTACGTCTGGTTGGAGCGGCTGAGTATTTAAACTCGAGGACACACAGTCCCGGACACCTAGTCGCTGAGCACGCAGCTTAATTCTTCAGGCGACTTCCAAACCTTCACAGACTCGGTCACTCGGTGATCCACAATTCCTCTTGGATGCTCTAGACCATGACACCTAACCATCTGGAAGAAGCACAGTCTTCAAAGGTAACAAGCGTCGGATCCACGCGGGATCAATCTCTTCAGTGATGCTCAATCACTTTGGGGTTTGTAGGTGTTTGGGTTTGGGTTTTTCCTCACTCGATGATTTTCACTCAAAGTCCTCGGAGGATGGGTGTCGGTGTACTAGAGTAGGGGTACCCTAGTATCCCGAACTTGTGCACGGGCAGTTGCAGCACCCCGCGGCAAGGCTTGCTGGGTGACTGCCAAGGTCCTCCATGGTTCCTTTGGAGGCATTCAAGAACAAAGTATTCAAGCCAAGGAGACAAGGCCCCGGCAAGAGGAGCTTGCCGGGAAGGCCAACCAAGGCATCTCAAGGAACTTGCCGCGACGCGCCACGCGTCCCGGCGAGGCCCGGTGAGCGACAAGCTTCTGGACGCGACAAGACAACGACCGCGGCAAAGCGCTTGCCGCGACAAGCTACCACTCTGTACCTGCGCTCTAGCACATCCACCAACGTGTCGCCCTGGGGCCTTTCCAGGCGCGCATGGCAAGAGGTTGTGCAGCCAGAGGTGCGCGGTGGCAAGCGACACTGACAAGATTGCCATCGTGGCGAGCGGTGGCGTCCCTGACGGTCCCTTTTTGCACTATTTGGGCGACGTAGACGGGCATTTAATGCCTTTGTCCCCTGCTATCAGGGTTAGGTATGATACACTGTACAGGTAGTTGTACCAACTGCAATTCCTTTTCCATTTTTACCCTTGTCTACGTTGCCACCTGTCGGAAACCCCTTTAGCATATAAAAGGAGGCCCATGCGCAACGTAGAGGGGGGTTCGAAGGCAGAAAAACACTCACGCTCGGTCTCATTAGCAGCTAGTGTGTACTGTAGCACTCAGCGCTCCCGAGCAAGAACTCAATACACTCAAACATGCAGCAGTAGGAGTATTATCTCTCCGGAGAGCTCTGAAGCTGGGTAAACTGCTCGTGTGCTTCGCCTTGATCCGCTCTTCGTGCGATCTCCGCCCCCCGCCGAACCGAAAGGGGCTCGGTCCGCCGGTCCCATAGGTGTTCGTGGATCAGCTTCCCCGACATCTTTGGCGCGCCAGGTAGGGGGCGTTGAGGTTGTGTGAACCTGATCCGGCGTTCACACGAGCTAGATCTTCATCTTCTTCATCGACATGCCACCGAAGAAGAAGGCTTCGGCGGCAGCTGTTCCGTCCACGTCGATCCCACCACCACCGGAGCAAACGGGTGGTGGGGTAGACGCCGGCGGAAGAACGGGCATCGACGAGGGAGCTCACGGTGCTGCCAGGTCCAAGGACAAGGCTGCGCAGACCTCGGCGTCCGTACATGCACCGCGCCCATCTCAGGAGGCGCAGGACCGACAGTGTCATGGTATTCGCAGGGCCATATGTTCGTTGGACCAAGATCGAGCTAGTGGATCTCGGGGTGCTCAAGACCAGCATGCGCGCCAACATGCTGGCACGAGCGAGACACGGTCGCCTGGACGGGATACTGCTCCTTCTAACATAGTTAGAAGTCCGAGCATATCCCGCTCCTCGCACCGTTCGCCACTGCCGCCCACCACTCCAACAGAAGCTTTGGCGCGAGCTCAACTGCTCCTGGATTACCCTCCAACGGCAGACAAGATCAATGAATGGAGGGCCACCATTCAGAGTCTCATCGGCTTCGCCAACGGCGACACTCCGCGGCAGCCGAGTACATCGCTGTCGCGGCAGGACTGCCAGGCACGAGCCGATGGCGACGAAACCGGTGGGGGTGCAACCACCATGCACTCTCCACCCCGAAGGCCAAGATCGCCGACTCGCCGGATCCACCTCGACAGCGACTCCACCGCATAATAAGATCCACGAGCTCGTCGCGATCAGCGCCAAGTTCTTCACGAACGACAGCAAGAAGACGCTCGAACTCGCATCGAGCACCGAAGAGAAGCGCGGCGTCAATCGGACCAGCGCGCTGGGCCCTCTGTCGACATGCATGCACCAGGGGAACCAGGCGACTTGCCGTACGCGGTAGGTTGCCCTGCGTTCACTCGTGAGCTGCGGCAAGTCCAGTGGCCCAGCACGAAGAATTTCAAGCCAGAAGTACCAGAGAAGTACGGCGGCAAGTCGCGTCCGTCGGAGTTCCTCAGCATCTACACCATCACGGTGCAAGCTGCCGGGGGGCGGGACGACAAGATCCTGGCCAACTACTTCCCGCTGGTGCTCAAGCCCAATGTCAGATCCCGGCTCATGCACTTGCCGAACAACTCCATATCCTACTGGGCAGACCTATGCCGTTAGTTTGTCGGCGCCTTTACAGGCGGCCACAAGCCTCATGGCCAAGAGAGCGACCTTCATTTGCTCGCCCAGAAGGAAGGAGAGCCCCTGCGCAAGTACATTCAGAGATTCAGCCGCGTACAGCACAACATCCCAGATGTCCACCCTGACACGGTAATCAGCGTGTTCCATCAGAACGTGCGAAACCGCAGGATGCGGGAGGAGATGGCGATGTGCAAGATCAGAGACGTCAGTGAGCTATATGCCCTGGCCGACAAGTGTGCACGTGCTGAGGAAGGGAGGAAACTCCCCGGAGAGAATACAGAAGCAGGAGGATCTGATAGTGAGGAGGCTGCCCCGGCAAAGAAAAACCAGCGGCGGAACAACAGGAAGAAGAAAGGCAAAGATGTGCTAGTCGTTGAGCAGTCCGGCAACGGAGGTGGCGCCAAGAAAGCCAAAGCTGGTAGCTTCGGCGAGGAGATTGCCGCAGGTACCAACTACCAGGCTGTGGCGGTCGCCGACAAGCAGGACGGCACCAACAAGCAGTACTGCAAGATCCACCGCACCAAGGGCCATGACCTCCAGAGCTGCAAGAAGGTCGAGCAGCTTGTCGAGCAGCAAAAGGCTGAATATGAGCGACGCGACAAGGAGAAGGCCCAGGAAGGTGCTAGAGGAGCCGGCAAGAAACGCCCCGGCCGAGGAGGACGCCGCGGCAAGGCCAAGCAGCGGCAAGGAGATAGACCTCCCCGCGGCCGCGACAAGGATGAAGATGACGACGACGATGAAGATATGGATGATGACGAGACCGATGAGCAGGAGTTCCAGAAAGCCACAGAGGTCCTATGCGTTGACGGCGGTGCTTCTCTGCATACTTCACACCGCCAGCTCAAGCGGTGGGTGCGGGAAGTCAATGCGGCAGAACCACCCGTCGAGTCACGCAAGCCTCTGAAATGGTCCAGCACGCCTATCATCTTTGATATTGAGGACCACCCTGATCGCATAACTGCGGTCGGGTGCTTGCCGATGTTGGTTTCACCAACTATCCGCAACCTCAAGGTCACTAAGATGCTAGTTGACGGCGGGGCCGGCTTGAACCTGATCTCCTCCGCGGTACTCCAGAAACTCCAGATCCCTGATGGCGACCTCGAAGAGACCGGCACATTCCAAGGAATCAATCCGGGAAGGAGCAAGCCGAAGGGAAAGATCACGTTGCCGGTGACATTTGGCAGCGAGTTGAACTTCAGGACTGAGAGGGTCACTTTTGACGTTGCTGACTTTCCATTGCCTTACAATGGGATACTCGGCCGTCCAGCACTCAACAAATTCATGGCAGCCTCTCACTATGCATATAACATGCTGAAGATGCCAGGCCCGATAAGTGTCATCTCTGTCCCTGGAGACAAGAAGGATGCTCTTATCTGCACCGACAAGATCTACCGGGAAGCAGCAGCCGCAACAGATCGCAAGTCACTTGCCGTTGAAGCTCCCGGAGCGAAGAAGAAGACCAAGTCCGGCAAGAGTTCTGATGCCCACTCCGGCAAGCGCACCTCTTCGGAGTGCTGCGCTACCGTCGAGGACGCACCATCGAGCTCCACCGGCAAGTGTAAGAAGACAATGGCAGCTCCACCAGAGACCAAGAAGGTGTCCGCCAAGGAGGATGGCACTGGTGGTACCTTCACCATCAGTGCCACTCTCGACCCTAAATAGGAAAGCGCGCTCGTTGCTTTCCTGCGGGCGAACATCGACGTATTTGTGTGGCAACCGTCTGACATCCCCGGTGTTCCCAGGAAAGTAATCGAGCACCATCTTGCCGTCTGTCCTCATGCGCGGCCCATCAAGTAGAAAGTTAGGAAGCAGGCAGTGGAGCGCCAAGAATTCATCGCAGAAGAAATCAAGAAATTGGAAGCAGCAGGCCTTGTCAGAGGAGTGCTCCATCCTACGTGGTTGGCCAACCCTGTAGTCGTGCGCAAGGCAAACGGGAAATGGAGGCTTTGTATCGACTTTACCGATGTCAATAAAGCTTGTCCCAAAGACCCATTTCCCTTGCCGCGCATCGACCAGATTGTTGACTCCACGGCCGGATGTGACTTGCTTTCATTTCTTGATGCATACTCAGGATACCATCAGATCTTCATGGCAGAAGAGGATGAGGAGAAGACCGCATTCATCACCCCATGTGGCACATAGTAGTTTCGTACGGATGCCTTTCGGTTAAAAGAATGCTGGTTCAACATTTGCAAGGGTAGTCCATGACGCTTTTGAGCCACAAATGCACAGAAATGTGGAAGCCTACATGGATGACATAGTGGTCAAGAGTAAGGACAAGGCGACTCTGATTCAAGATTTAGACGAAACCTTTGCAAATCTGCGCAAGATCAACCTCAAGCTTAACCCCGAGAAGTGTGTGTTTGGAGTCCCCTCCGGCAAGCTTCTCGGGTTCTTCGTGTCTCAGCGGGGAATTGAGGCCAATCCCGACAAGATCAAGGCCATTGAGCAGATTGAAGCACCAAAGCGCGTCAAGGATGTACGAAGACTTGTCGGTTGTGTAGCTGCTCTCAGCAGGTTTATCTCTAGGTCTGCTGAGCGCGCCCTGCCATTTTTTAAAATATTGAAAAAGGCAGGTCCAATGAAATGGACTCCGGAAGCGGAGGTTGCGCTGCAGGACTTAAAGAGATACCTGTCCTCCACTCCAACACTTGTCGCACCTAAGCCACAAGAGAAGTTGCTGCTATATATAGTGGCAACCAATCAAGTGGTTAGTGCTGCGTTAGTAGCGGAGAGGGAGGCGGACGATGAGCCAGCAACCACGGCAGATGCATCCAGCGACAAGCAGGGGACTTCATCGGCAAGCTCTGGTCCCGACAAAGATGGATCTGCGCAGGCACGTGAGAAGATGCAGAAAAGAATGGTGCAGCGCCCAATTTACTTTGTCAGTTCCCTTCTGCAGGGGGCTAGGTCAAGGTACTCTGGTGTGCAGAAATTGCTTTTCGGCCTTCTCATGGCCTCAAGAAAGCTGCGCCATTACTTCCAAGCACATGAGATCACAGTCGTCACTCATTTTCCGCTGAAGAGGATACTGCAAAATCCAGAAGCAACATGCAGGATTGTCGAGTGGGCACTGGAACTGTCAAGCTTTGGCCTCAAGTTTGAGAGCACTTTGACTATCCAAAGCAGAGCATTGGCGGAGTTCATAGCAGAATGGACGCCAACACAAGATGAAGAAATTCCAGAAACGAGCATCCCCGTCAAGGAAGCAAGCAAAGAGTGGCTGATGTACTTTGATGGTGCCTTTTCGCTGCAAGGCGCCGGTGCGGGTGTGCTACTTATTGCACCCACCGGAGAGCACCTCAAGTACGTAGTCCAGATGCACTTTCCCAAGGAGCAAGCAACGAACAATACCGCAGAGTATGAAGGTTTGCTTGCCGGTCTCAGGATCGTAGCAGACCTTGGGATCAAGAAGCTCATTGTCAGGGGTGACTCACAGCTTGTCGTCCGCCAAGTGAACAAGAATTATCAGAGTCCGTTGATGGAAGCTTACGTTGATGAAGTGAGGAAGCTAGAAGAGCACTTTGACGGCCTACGGATGGAACATGTTCCAAGAGCTCAGAACGACATTGCCGATGGCCTGTCGAAGTGCGCCGCACTTAAGTTACCTGTGGAACCAGGGATCTTTGTGCTCAAACTGACTCAACCATCTGTAACACCGTCAACTGGACAGAGCAAGAAGAGGAAGTTGATTTCTGGTGACTATTTTCCGGCAGAGCTCCCCGAAGCCGCCGCCAAGAAGGTCCTCAAGATCAACACCAAGGGTGCTGAGGAGCAGTCTGCTCCGGCAAGCCCTAGGGTTTGTTCCTTTGAAGCAGACGCTCCCGACAAGTTTTGCTCCGGCAAGCTTGCCGGGGAACGTCAAGCTCCGGCTGAGCCGCAGGTTCTCGCCGTAGAAGCGGATGTTCCCGCAGCAGCAGATGTGCCTTTAGTCCTTGTTGTCGAGCCGCAAGCTCCAGCATAGGCACAGCAGATTGTCCATTTCCTTCAGACAGGAGAACTTCCCGAAGAGCAAGAAGAAGCGGAGAGAGTAGCCCGGCAGTCAAGTATGTACCAGTTTGTCGACAACACACTGTACAGAAGAAGACTCAACGGCGTGAAATTGAAGTGTATTCACCGGGAAGACGGACAAAAGCTGTTGGCAGAGATACATGGAGGCATATGTGGTCACCACATTGGCGCAAGAGCACTTGCCGGCAAAGCGTTCCGCAAGGTTTCTTTTGGCCGACAGCCCTCCAGGATGCAACTGCACAAGTAACCAAGTGTGAAGCGTGCCAGTTTCATTCCAAGCAGATACACCAGCCAGCTCAAGCTCTCCAGACGATCCCTTTATCCTGGCCATTTTTGGTCTGGGGGCTCGACATCCTCGGCCCCTTTCCCCGAGCTGTCGGGGGCTTTGAGTACTTGTACGTTGCAATCGACAAGTTCACAAAGTGGCCAGAAGTGGAAGCAGTGAGGAAGGTGATAGCACAGTCAGCAGTCAAGTTCTTCAGGTCGATTGTTTGCCGCTTTGGGATCCCTAACAGGATCATCACCGACAACGGCACGCAATTCACGAGCCGCACCTTCATGTAGTACGTCCAAGATCTTGGCGCCAAGGTCTGCTTCGCTTCTGTTGCTCATCCGAGAAGTAACGGTCAAGCGGAGAGGGCGAATGCTGAAGTGCTGCGCGGGCTCAAGACCAGGACTTTCGACAGGCTGCGCAAGTGCGGAAAGAACTGGATTGAGGAGCTGCCAGTGGTTCTTTGGTCGGTCAGGATGACGCCAAATCGAGCCACTGGCCAGACACCTTTCGCTCTAGTCTATGGAGCAGAGGCAGTTCTCCCCACGAAACTCGTATACGGGTCACCTTGAGTGCTTGCTTATGATGAGCTTGAGCAAGAGCAGTTGCGACAAGATGACGCGGTGCTCCTTGAGGAGGACCATCTTCAGGCCGCTGTACGAGCTGCTCGATACCAGCAAGCTTTGCGCCGCTACCATAGCCGCAAAGTTAATGCCAGAAGTCTCGAGGAAGGCGACCTTGTTCTTCGGCGCGTTCAGTCTGCCAAGAATTCCAACAAGTTGACGCCGAAGTGGGAAGGACCTTACCGGGTGAAACGAGTCACTAGGCCTGGCGCTGTCCGCCTTGAGACCGAAGATGGCATTCCGGTGAGCAACTCCTGGAACATTGAGCATCTTCGTAAGTTTTACCCGTAAGGCGCGGTTGCCAGAACCTGTTCCGGCAACCACCTTTTGTACAAGTCTTGCCGATGTTGCATGTAATCCTTTGTACGAAGCCGGGCGCAGACCCCGTGCATAAGTAAAGCTCATGTGCTCCGCACATCTTGTCAATTTCATGCTTTCTACTTTTCTTTGCATGCGTTATCTGACACTTTGTGCAGCGCCTACCCCCGGTAAGCAATAACAAGCCGTAAGGCCCCATATCTTTATTTTCTCTTCTTTCTCTTTCTCAAAGAAGGGAAGGTTCCCTCGCCCACAAGTTTGCCGGGGGGAAAGGAGAAGATAATGGTGTGGACCAAGCGTCGTTCGAGGAAGTTTCGCCTTACCGGGAAGCAAACGACAGAAAAGCTAAGTTGCTAGAGTTTGAGCAATCAGTTTTAAAATTTTTAAGTTATCTTCCTTGAACGACCGTGCTTTGTATGGAAAACCTGTGCGCGGAGGAACCAACTCATAGCTAGTTGCGCCCTTACTTTGTTTCGAGTCCGCTCAACAACTTAAGTGAGCTGCGACTAGTTGCGACAAGGTTTCTTGTCGGTAGCGGCACCGCCAGCAGGCTGCTGACGTCCCGCACTCAGCGCTCGCAGCTAAGGTGCCTGTGCCGACAAGTTCCCTAAAAGCGTAGGGCAAAAACATACAAAGGAAGGAATCAAGTAAAGGAAATAACATAGCAATCGCTACCCAAAATAGAGTCATATTATAAGATAGCTTGTCACAGCTCTAACAGATTGTTCTCATAACATGACCAGCAGCGACAAGAAAAAGCGAAAACGGGCGGCCTAATCTACGCGATCGCCCTCAACCCTCTTGATCCCGCTCACCTTGTCCACAATGGGTGCGACAAGGGTCTTGAGCGCTTCCAGATCAGCATCCGGCGGCAAGGTCCTGAGGACGTTGGTGAGGTTGAGGCCTAGGTTGCGGAAGGCCACCTTCACCAGCACCTTTTGAAGAGCTCCCACGCAGATTTTGCGCGACTCGTCGGCCAGCTGCTTTGGGATCTTCTCCCGGAGTCACTGGAGGGCCGTCGCCACGCCTTTGAAGAACAAGCTGAGCTTGGTGCTGGGTTGGAGGTGCTCATCGGAGGAATACCCGAGATCCTCCATCCCCGGCTGCGCTAGCTCCCCGTCAATGGCTGCGGCAACATCCACGAGACCCTCGATCCAGTACTCCACGTTCTCCCTAAAAGTGTTCTGGGCGGCAACAGCACTGGCCAGCAGCGCCTCGTCGGCCTTGATCTTCTCCTTCAAGGCCACCTCCTGCTCCCTGGCGCCGTCCAGCGTCTTGGTCAAAGTAGTCAGCGGCGGAGGTTTTTGAGATTGGAATAGCGACCGACGAGATGGGCGAACTACCCCTGTTTCCCCTGCTTATAAAGAGGGAGGGGGCAGACGTTCCATCTTTCCGAATAAAGAAATGACCCACGATCTCTCCCACGACGCCGCATTCGACGCATGCCGTTCGAGGAGGGCGCGGAGGATACAGAGTGAGATACGGCATAACCCAGGCCGCGCGTGCCCGTGCCCTGTTTTGGGCCTGGCCCAACAGCGCTCGGCACCGTGTGTGGCCCATGCCCGGGGGCTCCTGTCGGTGTACTAGAGTAGGGGTACCCTAGTATCCCGAACTTGTGCACGGGCAGTTGCAGCACCCCGCGGCAAGGCTTGCCGGGTGACCGCCAAGGTCCTCCCTGGTTCCTTTGGAGCCATTCAAGAACAAAGTATTCAAGCCAAGGAGACAAGGCCCCGGCAAGAGGAGCTTGCCGGGAAGGACAACCAAGGCATCTCAAGGAACTTGCCGCGACGCGCCACGCGTCCCGGCGAGGCCCGGTGAGCGACAAGCTTCTAGACGCGACAAGACAACGACCGCGGCAAAGCGCTTGCCGCGGCAAGCTACCACTCTGTACCTGCGCTCCAGTACATCCACCAGCGTGTCGCCCTGGGGCCTTTCCAGGCGCGCGTGGCAAGAGGCTGTGCAGCCAGCGGTGCGCGGTGGCTAGCGACGCTAACAAGATTGCCATCGTGGCGAGAGGTGGCGTCCCTGACGGTCCCTTTTTGCACTATTTGGGCGACGTAGATGGGCATTTAATGCCTTTGTCCCCTGCCGTCAGGGTTAGGTATGATACACTGTACAGGTAGTTGTACCAACCGCAATTCCTTTTCTATTTTTACCCTTGTCTATGTTGCCACCTGTCGGAAACCCCTTTAGCATATAAAAGGAAGCCCATGCGCAACGTAGAGGGGGGTTAGAAGGCAGAAAAACACTCACGCTCGGTCTCGTTAGCAGCTAATGTGTACTGTAGCACTCAGCGCTCCCGAGCAAGAACTCAATACACTCAGACATGCAGCAGTAGGAGTATTATCTCTCCGGAGAGCTCCGAAGCTGGGTAAACTGCTTGTGTGCTTCGCCTCGATCCGCTCTTCGTGCGATCTCCGCCCCCCGCCGAACCGAAAGAGGCTCGGTCCGCCGGTCCCATAGGTGTTCGTGGATCAGCTTCCCCGACAATGGGTTGCTCTCAAATGACAAGTGTGAGTTTCTCTCGGAGCAGCCAACCAGCTAGTGGTTGTAGGGGCGGCTATTTATAGCCTAGGGAGCAGCCCGACATGATAAGACATAAATGCCCTTGTCTGATATGACCGTTAGGTGGATAAGATATTTTGGGACAGCTAGCGCGCAGCACAGCAACGGTCAGAAATTTGACCCTCAAATTCTTCAGGGCATCATGTTCCTCACTGTGTAGGCAATCCACACTGGCGAATTCCTAACTCCTCAGTCAGAACAAATTCCTCAGCGACCAGAAGAACTTCGTCCCTGTCACTGAAGAAAGTGATTGAACTGTATGAGATTTCCAATGGCTTCACTGGAAGGGATTGGTAGGTGTAGGATTTTGAGTTGAGCATCACATGGAAAATTTTCCTTAGTATTTCCTCGACCCCCTTAAACAGTACAGTGTTTCCTATGACTCAAGAAAGAGAAAAACAAAACTATGAAAACGAAGTCTTCAAGCTTCATATTCCTCGCATGAATATCAAGTCTTCACGGACACACCAATTTCTTCACTTTCAAAGTCTTCATGAAAGTTTTCAGGAATACCAAAATCTTCAGTCGAAGATATTCATTTTTAGGGGTCGACTTTCTCTGTAAATATCAAACTCCTCATAGACTTATAGACCTGTGTACACTCATAAACACATTAGTCCCTTAACTTATAAGTCTTCAATACACCAAAATCACTAAGGGGCACTAGATGCACTTACAGCTTATAGCCAAGACATCCTACATTGCACATGAGTGCATTCAAGATTTCTCAAAGCGAGTAAGTCTTAATAGTCAAAGACTGGAGCAAAATTGTGAAGGATCGCAGCAGATAAGTACTAGGGGGCAGCAATCAGAAGCGCGACCCGCAATTAGGAGACAGGTTCATCTGCATTCTCCAATATGATGAAGCATGAGTTTTATACATGTTCTATGCTATTTTACCCGAGAGAGAGCAACAGGTGTGATTAGCTAGCTAGAATGAGTTTGAAGATGATGATGTGCTACACTATGACTATGATGATTAAATAGCTAGTGTTGGTGGTAATGACTATGATTATTATTATTAGCTAGTGTTGGTGGTGATTAGATAACTACCATAGCTAGTGTTGGTGGTGATTAGCTAGAATGAGCTTGAAGATGATGATGTGCTACACTATGACTATGATTGTTGGGGATATAACTACTGAGTATAAACCGCCCAGGTGGGGCCGGTTCACCCTCAACTATATTGAAGCCCATGAAAACTTAGAAGATGGCGCTTTACTGATGAAGCTTAGAGGCCCAGAGCCCGAAGGCGGATTAGGGCCGATAATTGTAAACCGCCATAGTTCTATAACTTGTGTTGTAAGTTAGGGAGGTAGAGACCGAGCCGGACACTGTATGAGCCGGCCTCGGAACTTTGTAAACCGGCCGGACGTCAACCTGTGTATATAAGGGGATGACCCAGCGGCGGTTCAGGGACAAGAGACAACAACTTGAAAGCCAGGCATAGCGTGTTTGCTCCCTGGTAATCGAAACCCAATAATTCCATCACAACTAGATGTAGGCTTTTACCTTCATCGTAAGGGGCCGAACTAGTATAAAACTCTCGTGTCCTTTGTCAGGTTTAACCCCTTTAAGCTAACCCGTCACGATGGCTCCACGACTAAGTTCTTTCACGAGGACAGCTGACCTGATATTTCCACGACAGTTGGCGCCCACCATGGGGCTATCGCACGATGGTTTCGAGTTCTTGAAGGGCAGCTTTGAAGGACTCAAAGGATACGCGGTTGGCCGGATGACCAAGAGTCGTCATGGCAAACTCTACATCGATGATGTAGGCTGGGGCCCCGAGGCCGGCTCAATCGAGTACGGGTACCGGGTCCCCTTCAGAGGGATTCACGTCTTCATCGGCAAGATCGGCGAACCAGGACCTGAGCCGGACATTTGCACCGACCTCGTCGAGACGGCTCAGCATGCAAGCCCCGCCCGGATTCAGCCCGCCATGAGGCGTGCGTTCGTAGGATGTGTCCATGGGATCGAATCTGAACCGGTGTCCAAAGGTGAGACGGTCGCTTATTCCGACGGGGAATCATCCACTAGTGAAACCGAGTCCCTGTACCAAGTTCATGATGGTGTGTTCGAAGGGTATTCCGATGGCACTAGTATTCCGGAATTTCTTGAACCGCCAAACCAAGTCGCAATCTTCATGGCCGGTACACAACCAACCTCTCAAAATTCTACTGCGGCGGCATTGGGTTCCGGACCAGCAGCTGGGGGAGGAGGCCCTGCGCGCCGGCCGGCTCAAGTTATGTCCGATTTGTTGGACGCATGGACGACGTTATTGGCCACAACAGTTACTCCGGAGACTCAAGATCGGCATAGCACAGAGGTCACTAAGCTACGGGATCAGATAACACAGGCCAAGGAGGACTTGGCGGCTGAGGAAACCAGGATGGTTGAGGAACGAGCTGCTTTAGATGCCCAGGCGCAGAGGATTCAGGCTGAGAATTATCGCCTTTTGCTGGATCAGAACGCGTTGAATGAAGTATTGAGGAGAAGACATCAGTCTCGTTTGCCGGAGGATTACAATGCGATGAATCTCTTCAGTACGCCAGGGGCAGGAACCAGCAACCCGGCAGCAGTAAACCGGACTGACGTGCCAAGGACCAGAGCGCTGGATGAACCTCAGACAATGGGTCCACCTCGACGAACAGTCAACCCTCCGCGGTACACAACACCCCCGTCGGGTCAGTTCTCTACCCCTTTGGATAACATGATAGCAGTTGCATCCCGGCTGGCAGCTATTCCGATGGAGGGTGAATCACCAGCGGCGGTTGAGACACAGCGGGCCAGGGATCTTCTTCAGACTGCTATGGTGCAGCAGCAGGCTTACTCATATAGCCGAGACAGGATTCACACGACCCCCCATCCGAGCAAAAGCTATAGCAGGCACATAGATGAACCAGAAGTGTCCAGTAGTGCGCGGCACCGTAATGTCCCTCAAGGACCCAATCCGGCGCATGGTGAAGTAAATGCTCAGGACGTGGTGGATAATGGCAAAGCATGAAGGGAGGCCGCTTTAGCAGCACAATATGCGGGTCGTTATCAACCCGCCCTGGTTCAGCCAGCAGCATCAGTAGACTGAGGCACCGGGCTTGCCTTCAGTTCCTGGGGAGTGTTGTGCCTTATTCCGGCTCTCCATAATGTGCGGCTGCCGAAGGATTTCAAGGGTCCACGTAAGGTGCCTAATTATACCGCCGATCAGCCACCTGAGGCGTGGGTTGAAAGTTATGAGATGGCGATGGAGATGCTGGATGTGGATGAAGCGTCCTCTGCAAAATACTTCACAATGATGTTGGAAGGGACGACCCGTACGTGGTTGAAAAACCTACCAGCTAACTCCATCGAGTCATGGGACCAATTGAAGGCCCGGTTTATAGCAAATTTCAAGGATACATGCAAACAGCCTATGTCCATTGTGGGTCTAGATGCCTGTGTTCAAGGAGAGAACGAGTCAACCACCCATTGGGTGCGCCGGGTTTCAGAAGTTTTGCATTCGTCAGACCGGATTAACGCTGGCCAAGCGATCATAACACTGGAGCGTAACTTCCGGTTTAAGTCATTAAAGATGAAGTTGGGACAGCTCAAGCGTCACTGCAACGACATGGGGACCCTTATGGTAGCCTTGGTCAAATATGTCGATTCTGATAATACCAAGGATCTCAATTCTGATGAGGAGAAACCGAGAAGGGAAAGAAGAACGGCGGTGCAAAGGGACATTAGCATAACCAAGGGGGCCATGGGAATAATGGTAAGCACAAAGCAGATAACTCAGATTTTGTGGCTAACACTAATATGCAGCACCGTAAAGGTAAACCGCCCCAGCGCGGTGGTGGTATGAATCTGGAACGATTGCTAAACCAGCCCTGCCCAAAGCATGGGACCAAGGAGGTTCCAGCAACACATCTTTGGCAGGATTGTTTCATCATGAAGGAGTTCAAAAACTCTGATCTCTTTCGGTATGATCAGGGCCCGTCGGGCGGTTTAGGTCCAGGTTTTCATGGTGGCGGCGGTTCAAACTCTGGATTTCAGAATAATTAGGGCAACCAGAACAACCAAGGTGGTAATAACCAACAGAATAATCAGGGGAATCAGCAGCAGTCAGGTTATCAGAGTCACCCAAAGCAGTTGAATGGCGGGCAGTATCATGTGTTCACTACTAGTTTGTGCAAGCGCGATCAGAAGCTTCACAAGAGGGCATTTATAATGTTGTTGAACCGACAGTGCCATGTTATTTGCGCTGGTCCGAGCAACCCATTGTGTGGAGCAGAGAGGATCATCCGCCCCGGGTTGACAATCCGGGTCATCTGGCTTTGGTGGTGGCACCTCAGGTGGGAGGTTATAAATTTACCAAAGTACTGATGGATGGAGGGAGCAGTATCAACATCTTGTATTATGAGACCTTCCGTCGCATGGGGTTGACAGACAAGAGTCTTAAACCATCAAACATTGCTTTTCATGGTGTAGTACCAGGTAAATCGGCGTATCCTGTTGGCAAGATCGCTTTGGAGGTTGTGTTTGGAGATGAGCAAGATTCCAGGTCTGAAACATTGACCTTTGAAGTGGTGAAAATCTAGAGCCCATATCATGCACTATTTGGACGTCCGGCTTATGCAAAGTTCATGGTGAGGCCCTGTTATATTTATTTGCAGCTCAAGATACCGGGTCATAAGGGGACCATCACAGTCCACGGAAGCCGTAAGATCGCTTTGGATTGCGAGGAAGGTGATGTGGCCTATGCTGAATCGGTTTGTGCTACAGAGGAGTTGAAGTTCTATAAGGACAATGTTGATCCGGCAGACATGACCCCTCTGAAGAAGCCCACCACTGAGCATGATCCAACCCTGAAATTCAAACCGGCAGATGAGACTAAACTTGTTGATTTTGTTCCTGGCGATTCATCTAAGTAGTTTAGCATCAGCACCAATCTGGATCCAAAATAGGAAAGCACACTCATCGAGTTCATCCGTGAGAACCGGGACATTTTTGCATGGAAGCCTTCTGACATGCCAGGTGTACCGAGGGAACTCGCTAAGCACACTCTCAATATTGATCCCAAGTTTAAACCGGTCAAGCAGTTTCTTCGCCGCTTTAACAAAGAAAGACGCAAGGCTATTGGTGAGGAGGTAGCCCGGCTGTTGGCTGCTGGGTTTATCGTCGAAGTGTTTCACCCTGAGTGGTTGGCTAATCCGGTGCTAGTCCTTAAGAAAAACGGCACTTGGCGCATGTGTGTGGACTACACAGATTTGAACAAAGCGTGTCCAGTAGATCCTTTTGCTCTCCCACGCATTGATCAGATCATTGATGCGATGGTGGGTTGTGAGCGTTTAAGTTTCTTGGATGCCTATTCAGGTTATCATCAAATCAAAATGGCAGTTAAGGACCAGGAGAGGACAACTTTCATCACTCCCTTTGGAGCCTTCTGTTATGTTTCTATGCCTTTTGGGCTCAAGAGTGCCCAGGCGACTTATCAACGTTGTGTGCAGAATTGTCTTCACACTCATATTGGGCGCAATGTTCATGCCTATGTGGATGACATTGTAGTAAAATCTAGGAAGAAGGAGACATTGATAGATGATCTCAAGGAAACCTTTGACAATCTGCGCGTTTATAAGATGATGCTAAATCCGGAAAAGTGTGTTTTTGGTGTTCCAACAGGCAAGCTTCTAGGTTTTTTTGTGTCCAACAGAGGCATTGAGGCTAATCCGGAGAAGATCAAAGCGATTACATCTTTGTCTAAACCGGCGTGCATTAATGATGTTCAGCATCTGGCAGGTTGAATTGCAGCCCTAAGCCGTTTTATCAGCCGCTTGGGAGAGAAGGCGATCCCTCTATATCAGATGTTAAAGAAAACAGACACTTTTGTCTGGAGTAATGCGGCTGATATGACGTTTGAAGACTTGAAGCGGCAATTGGCTGAACCGCCAGTCCTTGCTGCTCCGGTTGACAAGGAGCCCTTGTTATTGTACGTGGCTTCTAATGCCCGTGCGGTCAGTGTGGCAATTGTGGTTGAGCGCAAGGAGGCTGGGAAGGAGTATCCGGTTCAACGGCCGGTTTATTATATCAGTGAGGTACTTATCGAGTCAAAGCAACGATATCCGCATTGGCAGAAGCTGGTATATGGGTTTCTTATGGCGAGTCGGAAGCTCAAACAATACTTTCAAGGCCAGCCCATCACGGTGGTCAGCTCCGCTCCTTGGGGAGATATAATTCAAAACCGGGAAGCAACTGGCCGGGTTGCAAAATGGGTAATTGAGCTTGGTCCCCATGGGTTTAAATATATGCCTCGAACAGCCATCAAATCTCAGGCGCTTGTCAACTTCATCAATGATTGGACCGAGTTACAGGCACCAGAGCACAAACCGGATAACACATACTGGACTATTCACTTTGATGGATCCAGGCAGTTGGAGGGCTCGGGGGCTGGAGTTGTCCTTACTTCCCCTCGAGGTGATAAAATTCGTTATGTTTTCCGCTTAATGTTTCCTTGTACTAACAATGCAGCTGAGTACGAAGCGTTACTCCACGGTCTCTGTGTAGCCAAGGAAATGAATTTAAGCCGAGTATGATGCTTTGGAGATTCTGATCTGGTGGCCCAGCAAGTTTATGACACTTGGGATTCTAAGGATCCACTCATGGCGGCTTATAGACGTGAGGTGGATATTGTGGCGGGTCACTTCAAAGGTTATCAGGATGAGCACATTGACCGGCGCAAAAATGAGGCAACAGATGCTTTATGCCGGCTGGGATCTCAAAGTAAACCCGTACCACCCAATACCTTTTTAGATATCTTGCATAACCCGTCTGTTAAGTTGCCTACAGAGGAGGATTTAGTTGTTCCTGATCCGGAGGCCCAGTTGGTAGCCGCTTTACATGTAATTCCAGATTGGATGGTTCCATATTTGGCGTATATGAACCGGGGCAAGCTACCAGACGATGAGGTTCTAGCCAGACAGATAGTCCGGCGATCAAAATCCATGGTTATTCACAATGGCAAGTTACACCACTACAGTGTTTCAGGGGTATTCCAGCGTTGTATTTCTCCTGAAGAAGGCCAAGAGATCCTACGTGAGATCTATTTAGGGGATTGTGGTCACCATGCCGGTTCAAAATCTCTGGTGGCCAAAGCTTTTCGTCATGGGTTTTACTGGTTGACGGCTCATGCTGATGCTGAGGATCTGGTAAAGCGGTGTGACGCTTGTCAGAAGTTTTCATGCCGAGCTCATGTTTTGGCTCTAGAGTTATGGATGATTCCCATCACTTGGCCATTTGCTACTTGGGGGCTTGATATGGTGGGACCTTTTAAGCGATCCAAGGATAAGAGGACCCACCTATTGGTGGCGGTTGACAAGTTCACTAAGTGGGTTGAAACGGAGCCAGTAAGTAAGTGTGATGCAGCTACAGCGGTTCATCTTCCGCTTTGGCTTTCCACACAATATCATCACGGATAATGGCACAAACCTTTCTAAAGGTGATATGGAGGACTTATGTCAGAGAGAGCATATTCGGCTTGATATAGCATCCGTGGCGCACCCCCAGTCCAATGGTCAAGCTGAGAGAGCTAATCAAGAAATCTTGAAGGGTATCAAGCCCCGGCTCATGGTTCCTTTAAAGCGGACACCGGGTTGTTGGGTGGAAGAATTAACTTCGGTGTTATGGAGCATCAACACCACCCCCAACAGATCAACAGGTTACACACCTTTCTTCATGGTTTACGAGGCAGAGGCGGTCCTCCCAAGTGATATCCGTCATGATTCGCCCCGGGTTTCCAATTATGTTGAAGCGGACAATGAGCAAGCACGCCAGGAGGCGTTGGACCTGTTAGATGAAAAACGGGACATGGCTTTGGCTCGCTCGGCGGTTTACCAGCAAGACCTGCAGCGTTATCACAGCCGCTGGGTTAAAACAAGAACCTTTCAAGAAGGCGACTTGGTGCTCCGGCTCATCCAGGATCAGACCGATATGCACAAGTTATCCCCACCTTGGGAAGGGCCCTTTGTGGTCAGCAAGAATCTTTACAACGGATCATACTACATCATTGACGTTCGAGACAGCTCACGCAGTTCTGAGGAGGAGACCCGGCGGCCGTGGAACATAGCTCTCCTTCGGCCTTACTATACTTGAGCCATAGGCTTCTCTTATGTACATATTTTGACAATGTATATATTATGATCAATATAATAAACCGGCATCCTTGCTATAAGCAGGGCCTCTGCTATTTTTTCCTCAAATATCTTTTGAGTTACATGGGGGCTTCAGCTGACAAAGCGGAGTACTACCTGTTAAACCGGCTATCATGCCACAATACAGCTTGGGAGCTTCACATCCAAGGGGCCAAAGAGAGTCGGGATGCTATGCATAGCTCAAACATAGGCACCCAATGAGCACAGCTCACAAAGTTACTTGGGGGCTCTTTGTGCACTTCAACAAAGAGTTTGAAAGGACCCTTGTAATATGCTATCAAGCATGGCTTGGAAGCCTGGTGTATTCACCTAAAACCCCTGGTTAACCTTCCTTCATCAAGTAAGCCACTCCTATCCAGGTAATCCTGGCACGACCCGCCGAACGTTTGACAAGTCAATCTTATACAGACCCTGAACTTGTCAAAGTTAAAACGACGATTGGTTAGTTGGAGGTCCATCTTAAAAGGCTTTGCAAAATGGTTTAACTCAGTGGCATGGCAGCCCATGAAAAGCCTCGAATTTGGGCCTGGCAGCCCTTGAAAAGCCTCGACTACATGGTTTTATTTGCTTTTGCCAAGTTTTTCCACTTCTGTTAAAATTTATGTTAAACCGGTGTCAGCTGACCCGGTATGACTTTTCAGTCGCTATAATAACCCGGTGTTTGTTAACCCGGCTTGGATTTCAACTACAAGTTGTCTGACCATATTAATTATCAAACCGGCGTTACAAAACCCAGTCTGGCTTTGACTATATGTCGCCAGGTTGATCATCTGGTGTTCATCGTAACCCGGCATGACTTATTACACACCAGCACTGCTTGGTGAGAGTTATCAATACTCAAGATTTGGGTTTTCACCCTTACTACATAGAAGTTGGTAAACCAACTAAGTGATTTAATATCACAGGTATGATTTATTTCATATTTTAATATTTATTCAGCCTCGGTAATCAACCAGGCTTTGTCTTGGGCATTATGACCCGTCCGGCGGTAAACCGCCCGGACAATTCTTTTTATGCAGACATCAGGATCGCATGAAATTATCAAAGTATAATCAAGCACAGCAAATATCATGGCGGATCATAAAAGTCATGCATCAGTACCACAGATCAAAGTATTTTAACTAGCCTATTACAAGGCACTTTGAGGCCCAAAATAATGATTGTTTTTCCACATAACAAAGTCTGTGACAATAACTAGATTGCCGGATCAAGACTCATCGCCAAGTTGACGTGATGTTGATGGATCCTCAGGCGTCGATTCAACCTCCTCCTCCCCACCCAGTGGCTGGAAGTCAATGGTGGTCCAGTCAATCTGGGTTAAAGCTTGAAATACAACCTCTTCACTTATAAGATTCGATGGTTCAACGTCGGGGGCATAAGTGTGCTTACGAATTGGCGGAATAAGATTCTGCACTTCCTTTACAGCAGTGTCAACTCGATGGTTGTTGGCATCGTAGAAGGACCGATGAGAAGTCAAGTTCACCTCTTTCGCCAATTGACTTGCTACTGGACGCATCTCCTTTGTCAGGGCTTTGAGGGCTTCATTATCAAAAGCTGGTCTGTTTTCTTGTTCATCCAGATAGCCCTTGGCGATATCAACTGGATCCAGATCAGCTATCCATGATTTGGCACGAGTCAGTGCTAACAAATCACCAGCCCTGGCAGTAGATCGCTTCAACTCCTCTATCTGAGCAGGAGTCATTGAGAGCCTGGCCAAAGTATCCTTGATCAAGGTTGGTGGCGGTTTGTTGTACGAAGCTGCACAGATGACTCGTTGTGCACCAGTATACAGTTGCTCAATCAATGTGTAAGCTGCCTTCAACTTCTTCCGCATATCTGCGCCTAGATGAGCAATGCGATTACCTGCAACAGTTTAGAAACTTAAATGTTAAACCGGCGGAGTTGAAGATACTTCAGAAAAGGATATTATAAAGTACTTACCAAAAACTGCAGCTGTCATGGCGTCCACTTGATGTTTCAGCCCAGTCAGCTCTTCCTCCATCGGGTTAAGAGCTGCTTCGGCGTCTTCAGCCCGCTTCAACAAAGCAGCCCTTTCGGTTTCCCAGTTGGTGCGTTCAGTTTTGAAGCCATCTTTCAGTTGTTCCATGGCTGTCAAAGTGCCCTTTAGCTCCTCTTTGGCTTTAGAGGTCTCTTCTTGCTGGGACTTGATGTTTTCTTGAAGATTGGCGATTCGAGACTCTTTGGTATTTATATCAGTCTGCAAAAATCAGAAGAGGAAGTTGTTAAAATTTCTCTCAAAGTCCCAAGCACATAAAAAGTTATACACTTGGCACATGGGGGCTAATGTGGATTGCTTCTTAAAACAGAGATCTTATAGTCCCAAGGCTCAAAACAAAGTATTAAGCTTGGCACTTGGGGGCTAATGCACTATTGATCTGTTAAGTACACAAGTGAAGGCATTTAATAAGGACAGAAAGTCCCAGTTCATCTTACTAAGGTAAACCGGCCCTTGGGGGCTACTCAGTTGAAATGTTCTTGCTCTTTAAAGTCCTGATTCATCTTTCTCAGATAAACCGGCCCTTGGGGACTACTCAGTTGAAGTATTCTTAATATTACAAGACCGGGTTTGTCTTCAAGAGATAAACCGGCCCTTGGGGGCTACAATAGGAGTTGATATACATTACAAGCAAATTTAAAGTGTTTTGAAGATTACCTCATAGCGTTCCTTCATTAAGTTCACTAAACCGGCCTCATAATCCCGGCTTGTGTATAGGCGGTTTAAGAAACCGGAATGGAGCTCATCGGTGCTAAGGTTAATGAAGCTGGATAAATCTGCCTTCCCTTTCCCCTTGCCCATAGCAGCAAATTCCTCCTTGGCAGTGTGCTTTGATAAGACAACTGGGTTGCCAGGGCTAGTGTAACCATGACCAGTAATAACAACATCATCATCGCCACCTTTTGATGGGGTTGGTGGATTGACGTTATCCCTGGCCGGGCTTGGCATGCCTTCGCCTTTGGATGAGCTTGGAGGATCAGCATGCGGACTGGACGGGTTGATTTCTGGCGGTTCAACATGGGTATCCTGACTTTGAGGTACAGGATCATCAATGGCAATGTCAGCATCTCCATTAGCGCCTTCTAAAATTCTGTCCGGTTCAACCTCTTTAGTAGGGACATGGTCTTTGCTTTTTTGCTCAGACGAGCTTTGGCGCTGTGATATTAAAGCAAGAGGTCAGTTGGTAAACCGGCGCAAGAAGACAAAGTTAAAGACAATATACTTACCCAGGGACGGTCTTGAGGGGAGGCATTTGAGTGGTTGATGAACCGCCAGATGACGAATTAGAAGACACCTAGTAATTCGGATCAGACGGATTAAGTGGGTATCGGAAGCAACCCATCAAGAGATAAAATTTTTCGAGAGAACAAGAAATCTCTGGACGACGCTTCCGGGTTGGTGTATCCGATAAACCGGAGGAAGTGATTTGCTGGCCACTGTGCCAGGTTGTGCGACGACCTTCAGTTTGCTGTTTCTTCAAAGAAAATTGCGGATCCAAATGAGCAAGAGGGTGAGAGTATTTTACTTTCCGAACTGCACGGCGAAATCTTTGAACCGGCACAAGATCTGAATTAGAGGAAAGAGAGATTACCTCTACATGGTCCGCACGACTGGCCTCCGCATCATCCTGGGAATAGTCATTGTCAATAAGGTGTATGAAAAATGAGCCAAGGGAGTCAAGTTCTACCTCTGGATCCGACTCATCAATGTCTTCAGGCGGATCAGAGGACTCGGAAATTTTCTTCTTGGCTACCTTCTTTATGACTTTGCTTTTTGTAGGAGGAGCCCTCACCGGTTTGTCTGAAGCTTTCCTCTTCTAGAAAGCGTCTGTTGCCTGAAAAAACAAACAAAGGTTTATCAGAATAATGCTAAAGCGGAGATGGATCAATAAAGGTAGAAAAGTAAGCTTCTTACTGCTGGCGGTTTGTTGGAGGTATAAAAAGGAGCCAATCCGGTCTTGCTGCATTGAGCGATCGGTTCATCCAACATCTTTTTCACGGCTTCAGTGACTTCTTCATCAGTCTTTTCTATCTCATGAGACCGTTGAGGATCTTTGACGTTTCCGGTATACTCATGCATCAAACTGGAGCAGCGGCTGAAGGGAAGGATACCCCAGGAAACCCAGCATCGAACAAGGTCGATGCCGGTTAAGCCACTTGCTAGAAGGGCCCGGAGCTTAGCAAGTTGAGGTGCATAAGCTTGTCGTTCTTTGGCTGTGAGCCATGATGGCAGAGGATGGTTGTTGCTGAGCCGGTGAGCACGGTAACCCGGCAGAAGGTTTTCATCAGCAGGTGCAGTGTTCTGACAGTAAAACAGGTTTGATTCCATTCCTTTGGATGGATGTGGTGTTTGGCATGAGGGAAATCAACTTCCTTCCTTTTCTGAATTGATACGCCGCCAAGTTCAGTATTGGGGCCGTCAGAGAATTCGTTTTGGCGGTTTAAGTGGAAAAAAATCTCTAAAGAGCTCAACAGTTGGTTCTTCTTGAAGATAAACTTCGCAGAACACTTGAAAGTTGCATATATTGGACACAGAATTTGGTCCAATGTCTTGAGGATGGAGTTGGAAACTAGCCAGCACATCCCGGGAAAACTTTGAACCGGGAGGGCTAAAACCCCGGTCTAGATGCTGCATGAACACAATCACTTCCCCAACTTGAGGTACTGGAGGGCACTCAGGTCCAGGAACTCGCCAACGGAGGACATCTTTCTTAGCTAAAGCGCCAGTCAAAACATATCCATTGAGCTGCGTTTCGGTGATTCGGGAAGAAACCCAGTTGCACGCGGCGAATTGCTTGGTCATGTTGGAAGGTAAACTGAAAAAGCACGAAGGCCGGTTTACGATTCAAGGTTGATGTATACAAACCAGAGTTAAACCGGGTAATTGTACATGTTAAACCGGCCATTGCTACTCAAGTCAGATGGCGGTTTAAGTGAGGGCTAATGGTACTAGGCGGATTATGATTTTCTACAAGTTAAACCGCCTATGAGGGAAGCGGCAGAGCTAAAATTTGCTAAGTGTGGCAGAAACAAGTTTCACACAATGATGATATAATTTCGGATCTATCGTGGTTCAGTAAAGAAAAGTTTTTGAGTCCTACAATGGCGCTAAGAAGAACAGAGAAGGTCCAGATGGGATTTTTTCAGAAACAGCAAGATGCTACAGTATGGCAGATTAAAACTATGGATCTAGCCGCAAAATAAAACTATCAAGCCTAGCTAAGTTCAGTAAAAAGGTTAAGGGAAAGGCGGAGAAGCACTGACAAACACTGATGAACACAGATGAACGTAGATGAACACGACGCCCTAATGGAGATCTAGGGTTAAGGGAAGAAAAACTCACCGGGTTCTCAGGAGCAGCGAAGGAGAGTGCAGATCTCTGGAGCATTTCAGGTTGATGCAGCGGCCTAGTCGGTGCAGAGTCGAAGGTCGAACGGCGGCGGCGGTGCTTGAGCTCGTCGGGTCACGAGGAGGAAGACGAGGCGAAGAGGCGAGGAGAGAAAATGAAAAGACCCCCCCCCCCCCAACCTTATTTATAAAGAAAGGGGATAAGTGGCAGGCGCGAGAATCGAGGAGCCTAAAGCGGCAAAAGAGGGCGCGGCTATCGCCTCAATCTTCAGGATACCATTAATGAAGGGAATCTTTTTAATCTTTTTATACAGAGATGACATCATGACAATCTACTGCTGTGTCCAGAGGATGACATCACGGCGGTTTAACAAAATTTACAGGAGAAGACATCATGGCGGTTTACGAGAAGTGTAAGAAGATGTTCACGGAATTTTTCTAAGTGTTGAAGATTGACATGAACTGGTTCAAATCAATCTGGGGCCTAATGTTGGGGATATAACTACTGAGTATAAACCGCCCAGGTGGGGCCAGTTCACCCTCAACTATATTGAAGCCCATGAAGACCTAGAAGATGGCACTTTACTGATGAAGCTTAGAGGCCCAGAGCCCGAAGGCGGATTAGGGCCGATAATTGTAAACCGCCATAGTTGTATAACTTGTGTTGTAAGTTAGGGAGGTAGAGACCGAGCCAGACACTGTATGAGCCGGCCTCGGAACTCTGTAAACCGGCCGGGCATCAACCTGTGTATATAAGGGGACGACCTGGCGGCGGTTCAGGGACAAGAGACAACAACTCGAAAGCCAGGCATAGCGTGTTTGCTCCTTGGTAATTCCATCACAACTAGACATAGGCTTTTACCTTCATCGTAAGGGGCCGAACTAATATAAAACTCCCGTGTCCTTTGTCCGGTTTAACCCCTTTAAGCTAACCCGTCGCGATGGCTCCACGACTAAGTTCTTTCATGAGGACATCTGACGTGATATTTCCACGACAATGATGATTAAATAGCTAGTGTTGGTGGTAATGACTATGATAATGATTAAATAACTTGTGTTGGTGGTAATTACTATGATGATTAGTTAGTATATACAATAGTGGGTGAAATGAATATGGGTTAGGTTCAACTTGATTAGTAGTATACTTTCGACATGCACCACATGTTGCCTCCACTTGAACCTAATCAACATTCATTTCACCCACTGTTGTATATACTAACTAATCATGGTCATAAAATCATATGATGAAAATACTGTATATATAAAACCTATACAAATACAGCAAAAATAAGCTGCAATTTAAAAAATACAGGAAAATAAGGAGTAGCGCTTTTCATAAGAAACGCTACTGCTACTTACTACTATCAGCAGCGCTTTTGAACATGAGCGCTACTGCTAAATAGGTATAACAGTAGCGATGGGCAACCAGCGCTACTGCTACCAGTTAGCTTTAGTGCCTTACTGGTAGCGCTTGTACAAGCGCTACTAGTAGCTCTAAAATCAGCACTGCTACTAGGGTTTTCCCTAGTAGTGACTTTGCGAAGAAGGCCCTAAAGCAATTTGAAGTGAAGATCAAGAAGGTTCAAAGTGATAATGGAACAGAGTTCAAGAACGCCAATGTGGATACCTTTCTTGATGAAGAAGGCATCTCACGTGAATTCTCGGCTACGTACACGACTCAACAAAATGGAGTTGTTGAGAGGAAGAACCCGACTCTTATTGAGGTGGCGAGAATGATGCTTGATGAATACAAGACGCAAGGACATTTTTGGGCGGAAGCTGTTGAGACAGCTTGTCATGCTACAAATCGACTATATCTTCACAAGCTTCTCGATAAAACGGCATATGAGCTACTCACCAGTAACAAACCCCAAGTTAGATACTTTCGAGTATTTGGTTCAAAGTGCTATATTCTTGATAATCATCATCATTCGAAATTTGCTCCTAAATCTCATGAAGGTTTTCTACTCGGTTACTTCTCAGACTCTCACACTTACCATGTCTACAACAATTTCACCCGAAAGTTTGAAGAGGCGGTATATGTGAAGTTTGATGAATCTAACGGCTCAGAGGTACAACAACTGCCAATTGATGTAGGAGACAAAGACCCCTCACAAAATCTGTCCAATAGAAGGAGAGCACTTCGTCCATTCAAGTGGAAGCCTCAACTTCACATCAAGGTTAACCCCAAGTTGACCTAGAGGCATCCACAAGTGGAACACGTCAAGACGAAGGAAATGAGGAAGTACAACAAGATGATCCACCTTGACCTCCTTCTCCACCTCCTCAACAGAACAATGACGCCACCAATAATGAAGAAGAAGATGATGATGATGAGGATGTTCCACCAGAACCCAAGCAAGAGCTCTCACGAGTTAGAGTAAGAGTCTCAAGGAATCATACCATTAAACAAATCCTCAACGACATCAATATTGGGAGAATCACTCGCTCTAAAACTTGTTTGGCTAACTTTTCTGGAACATTACTCATTCATCTCTAGCATCGAAAATATGAAGGTAGAAGAAGCCCTTGAGGACCAGGATTGGATAGACGCTATGCACGAAGAGCTGCATAACTTTGAGAGGAATCAAGTATGGACTGGTTGAAAAGCCCAAGGATGATCAAAACATCACTAGTACAAAATGGATGTTCCGTAATAAGCAAGACAAAGATGGACAAGTGGTGCGCAACAAGGCTCGTCTCGTTGCTCAAGGCTACACTCAAGTCGAAGGTATGGAATGTGGTGAGATATATGCCCCCGTTGCTAGACTTGAGTCAATTCGCATTTTACTTGCTTATGCCAATCACCATGATATCACCTTATACCAAATGGATATTAAAAGTGCTTTTCTAAATGGTGAAATTGAGGAGGAAGTTTATGTTAAATAACCTCCCAGCTTTTTTAGTCCCAAGAAAACTAATATGTTTACAAACTTCACAAAACTCTTTATGGTCTTAAACAAGCCCCTAGAGCTTGGTATAAATGCTTGTCTAAGTTTCTTATTGAAAAAGGCTTCGAAATTGGGAAAACTGAATGGTCAATTATTTGTGTGCCAAATCTATGTTCACAATATCATATTCGGTTCTACTAACGCCCATTTTAGTGAAAATTTTGGAAGGCCGATGTCGAAAAAGTTTGAGATGTCTATGATGAGTGAACTCAAAATTTTCCTTGGCTTGCAAATCAAGCAAACTAAGGAAGGTACCTTTGTCTCACAAACAAAGTATACCAAGGATCTTTTCAAGAAGTTCAATATGCAAGAAAGCAAAGGTATGAAAACACCCATGCCTACTAGTGGACATCATGACTTGACTAGGGATTGCAACCCGGCTGACCAAAAGGTTTACCGATCTACGACTGGTTCATTATTATATCTTTGTGCCTCCCATCCCGACATTATGCTAAGTGTGTGCATGTGTGCATGGTATCAAGCTGCTCCAAAAGAATGTCATCTTAAGGATGTGAAAAGGATAGTGAGAAATTTGATTCATACACCAAACTTTGGCATTTGGTTCCCTAAGAGGTCATCTTTTGATCTTGTTGTCTATTCCGACTCAGACTATGCCGGTGACAACATTGATAGAAAGTCTAACTCGGGTACATGTCAATTGCTTGGTAGATCCCTTGTCTCTTGGTCCTCCAAGAAACAAAATTTGGTATCATTATCCACCGTCGAAGTGGAATACATTGTCGCGGGATCATGTTGTTGTTGGAGAACGTTGCAAAAAATAAAAAAAATCTACGCTTTCACCAAGATCAATCTATGAGTTCATCTAGCAACGAGAGAGAGGAGTGCATCTACATACCCTTGTAGATCGCGAGCGGAAGCGTTCAAGAGAACGGGGTTGAGGGAGTCGTACTCGTCATGATCCAAATCACCGATGATCCTAGTGCTAAACGGACAACACCTCCGCGTTCAACAGACGTACGGTTGGGGAAGACGTCTCCTCCTTCTTGATCCAGCAAGGGGGAAGGAGAGGTTGATGGAGATCCAGCAGCACGACGATGTGGTGGTGATGCAGCGGGATCTCGGCAGGGCTTTGCCAAGCTCTACGAGAGGGAGAGGTGTAGCAGAGGGATAGGGAGGCGCCAAGAGCATGGGTGTGGCTGCACTCCCTCCCCCTCCTAAGGATGGCAATTTTATCCATGGACATGGATATCCATGGACATCCGACCTGAATGGATAGGGTTTGGATATGCTTTTGTGTCCATGGGCGGCGTCCAAACCCGACCCGATTGTTCGTGGATAGGGCATGGATATAATTTTGTACCCATGGATATACCCAAACCCGACCCGATAGTATGACTTAATGGGGGAAAATCTGCTATCCCTGCCCCACGGTCATATGTCCCACAACAATTTTACACTTTTTATCTAAAACATGCATAAGAAATTACACAATCCCCATTGTAAATTTTATTAGTTGACATTCAATCCCCTCTGTAACATACTCCAACACCCCTTCCCTATGACTCATCATTCTCATCTATTAGAAAAAAATACTAAATGATCTTAGGTTGTTAGTGGATGTTGATTTACCATAAGTGAAGCCTAGTCTGCGACGAGGTGAAGAATGGAATAGTTTATGTTAATACATGTGTTATGCCTTATTTATATGTCTCGAGAGGACCCAATGTATATCCAATGGGTAAGGATATCCATCGGATTTGGACATGGACACAATTTTTCACCCATGGATTATTTCATGGGCGGGCAAAGACTGTCTTCATGGATATGGATATGGATTTGATATTGTTCAACCCGATCCAAACCCGACCCATTGCCATCCTTACCCCCTCCTCTTTATATAGGCCCCCTAGGGGGGGTTGCCGGCCCTAGGAGATGCAATCTCCAAGGGCGGGCAGCGGCCAAGGGGGTGGCTTGCCCCCCAAGACAAGTGGAGGCGCCCCCACCCCTAGGGTTTCCAACCCTAGGCGCAGGGGGGCCCAAGGGGGGGCGCACCAGCCCACCAGGGGCTGGTTCCCCTCCCACTTCAGCCCATGGGGCCCTTCGGGATAGGTGGGCCCACCCGATGGACCCCCGGGACCCTTCTGGTGGTCCCGGTACAATACCGGTGACCCCCAAAACTTTCCCGATGGCCGAAACTTGACTTCCTATATATATTTCTTTACCTCCGGACCATTTTGGAACTCCTCGTGACGTCCAGGATCACATCCGGGACTCCGAACAACTTTCAGGTTACTGCATACTAATATCTCTACAACCCTAGTGTCACCGAACCTTAAGTGTTTAGACCCTATGGGTTCGGGAGACATGCAGACATGACCGAGACGCCTCTCCGGTCAATAACCAACAGTGGGATCTGGATACCCATGTTGGCTCCCACATGCTCCTCGATGATCTCATCGGATGAACCACGATGTCGAGGATTCAATCAATCCCGTATACAATTCCTTTTGTCAATCGGTACGTTACTTGCCCGAGATTCGATCGTTGGTATCCCAATACCTCGTTTAATCTCGTTACCGGCAAGTCACTTTACTCGTACCGTAATGCATGATCTCGTGACCAGACACTTGGTCACATTGAGCTCACTATGATGATGCATTACCGAGTGGGCCCAGAGATACCTCTCCATCATACGGAGTGACAAATCTCAGTCTCGATTCGTGCCAACCCAAAAGACACTTTCGGAGATACCCGTAGTGCACCTTTATAGTCACCCAGTTATGTTGTGACGTTTGGCACACCTAAAGCACTCCTACGGTATCCGGGAGTTGCACAATCTCATGGTCTAAGGAAATGATACTTGACATTTGGAAAAGCTCTAGCTAAACGAACTACACGATCTTTGAGCTATGCTTAGGATTGGGTCTTGTTCATCACATCATTCTCCTAATGATGTGATCCCGTTATCAATGACATCCAATGCCCATAGTCAGGAAACCATGACTATCTGTTAATCAACGAGCTAGTCAACTAGAGGCTTACTAGGGACATGTTGTGGTCTATGTATTCACACATGTATTACGATTTCTGGATAACACAATTATAGCATGAATAACAGACAATTATCATGAACAAAGAAATATAATAATAACCATTTTATTATTGCCTCTAGGGCATATTTCCAACAGTCTCCCACTTGCACTAGAGTCAATGATCTAGTTACATTGTGATGAATCGAACACCCATAGAGTTCTGGTGTTGATCATGTTTTGCCCTAGGGAGAGGTTTAGTCAATGGATCTGCTACATTCAGGTCCGTATGTACTTTACAAATATCTATGTCTCCATCTTGAACATTTTCACGAATGGAGTTGAAGCGACGCTTGATGTGCCTGGTCTTCTTGTGAAACCTGGGCTCCTTGGCAAGTGCAATAGCTCCAGTGTTGTCACAGAAGAGTGTGATCGGCCCCGGCGCATTGGGTATGACTCCTAGGTCGGTGATGAACTCCTTCACCCAGATTGCTTCATGCGCTGCCTCTAAGGCTGCCATGTACTCTGCTTCACATGTAGATCCCGCCACGACGCTTTGCTTGCAACTGCACCAGCTTACTGCCCCACCATTCAAAATATACACGTATTCGGTTTGTGACTTAGAGTCATCCAGATCTGTGTCAAAGCTAGTGTCGATGTAACCCTTTACGACGAGCTCTTCGTCACCTCCATAAACAAGAAACATATCCTTAGTCCTTTTCAGGTACTTTAGGATGTTCTTGACCGTTGTCCAGTGTTCCATGTCGGGATTACTTTGGTACCTTCCTACCAAACTTACGGCAAGGTTTACATCAGGTCTGGTACACAGCATGGCATACATAATATACCCTATAGCTGAGGCATAGGGGATGACACTCATCTTTTCTCTATCTTCTGCCGTGGTCGGGCATTGAGCTGAGCTCAATTTCACACCTTGCAACACATGCAAGAACCCCTTCTTAGACTGATCCATATTGACCTTCTTCAATATCTAATCAAGGTATGTGCTTTGTGAAAGACCTATGAGGCGTCTCGATCTATCCCTATAGATCTTGATGCCTAGTATGTAAGCATCTTCTCCAAGGCCTTTCATTGAAAAACACTTATTCAAGTAGGCCTTAATGTTGTCCAAAAGTTCTATATCATTTCCCATCAAAAGTATGTCATCTACATATAATATGAGAAATGCTACAGAGCTCCCACTCACTTTCTTGTAAACACAGGCTTCTCCATAAGTCTGCATAAACCCAAACGCTTTGATCATCTCATCAAAGTGAATGTTCCAACTCCAAGATGCTTGCACCAGCCCATAAATGGACTGCTGGAGCTTGCATACCTTGTTAGCATTCTCAGGTTCGACAAAACCTTCTAGCTGCATCATATACAGTTCTTCCTTAAGATGGCCGTTAAGGAATGCCGTTTTGACGTCCATTTGCCATATCTCATAATCATAGTATGCGGCAATTGCTAACATGATTCTGACGGACTTTAGCTTCGCTATGGGAGAGAATGTCTCATCATAGTCAACCCCTTGAACTTGTCGATAACCCTTAGCGACAAGTCAAGCTTTATAGATGGTAACATTACCATCTGCGTCCGTCTTCTTCTTAAAGATCCATTTGTTTTCTATCGCTCGCCGATCATCGGGCAAGTATGTCAAAGTCCATACTTCGTTTTCATAAATGGATCCTATCTCGGATTGCATGGCTTCAAGCCATTTGTTGGAATCTGGGCCCGCCATCGCTTCTTCATAGTTCGAAGGTTCACCATTGTCTAACAACATGATTTCTAGGACAGGGTTTCCATACCACTCTGGTGTGGAACGTGTCCTCGTGGACCTACGAAGTTCAGTAGTAACTTGATCCGAAGTACCTTGATCATCATCATTAACTTCCTCTTCAGTTGGTGCTGGCACCATAGGAACATCTTCCTGAGCTGCGCTACTCACCGGTTCAAGAGGTAGTACTTCATCAAGTTCCACTTTCCTCCCACTTACTTCTCTCGCGAGAAACTCTTTCTCCAGAAAGGACCCGTTCTTGGCAACAAGATCTTGCCTTCGGATCTGAGGTAGAAGGTATACCCAATGGTTTCCTTAGGGTATCCTATGAAGATGCATTTTTCTGACTTGGGTTCGAGCTTTTCAGGTAGGAGTTTCTTGACATAAGCATCGCATCCCCAAACTTTTAGAAATGACAGCTTAGGTTTCTTCCCAAACCATAATTCATACGGTGTCGTCTCAACGGATTTAGACGGTGCCCTATTTAAAGTGAATGTAGCTGTCTCTAGAGCGTATCCCCAAAAAGATAGCGGTAAATCGGTAAGAGACATCATAGATCACACCATATCCAATAAAGTGCGATTACGACATTCGGACACACCATTACGCTGAGGTGTTCCAGGCGGCGTGAGTTGTGAAACGATTCCACATTTCCTTAAGTGCGTACCAAATTCATGACTTAAATATTCTCCTCCACGATCTAATCGTAAGAACTTTATCTTTCGGTCACGTTGATTCTCTACCTCATTCTGAAATTCCTTGAACTTTTCAAAGGTCTCAGACTTGTGTTTCATCAAGTAGACATACCCATATCTACTCAAGTCGTCAGTGAGAGTGAGAACATAACGATATCCTCCGCAAGCCTCAACGCTTATTGGACCGCACACATCAGTATGTATGATTTCCAATAAGTTGGTTGCTCGCTCCATTGTTCCGGAGAACGGAGTCTTGGTCATTCTTCCCATGAGGCATGGTTCGCATGTGTCAAATGATTCATAATCGAGAGACTCTAAAAGTCCATCAGCATGGAGCTTCTTCATGCGCTTGACACCAATGTGACCAAGGCGGTAGTGCCACAAGTATGTGGGACTATCGTTATCAACTTTACATCTTTTGGTATTCACACTATGAATATGTGTAACATCACGTTTGAGATTCATTAAGAATAAACCATTGACCATCGGGGCATGACCATAAAACATATCTCTCATATAAATAGAACAACCATTATTCTCGGATTTAAATGAGTAGCCATCTCGTATTAAACAAGATCCAGATACAATGTCCATGCTCAAAGCTGGCACTAAATAACAATTATTGAGGTTTAAAACTAATCCCGTAGGTAAATGTAGAGGTAGCGTGCCGACGGCGATCACATCGACCTTGGAACCATTCCCGACGCGCATCGTCACCTCGTCCTTCGCCAGTCTCCGCTTATTCCGCAGCTCCTGCTTTGAGTTACAAATATGAGCAACCGCACCGGTATCAAATACCTAGGAGCTACTACGAGTACTGGTAAGGTACACATCAATTACATGTATATCACATATACCTTTAGTTTTGCCGGCCTTCTTGTCCGCTAAGTACTTGGGGCAGTTCCACTTCCAGTGACCACTTCCCTTGTAATAAGCACTCAGTCTCAGGCTTGGGTCCATTCTTTGACTTCTTCCTGGCAACTGGCTTACCGGGCGTGGCAACTCCCTTGCCTTCCTTCTTGAAGTTCTTCTTACCCTTGCCTTTCTTGAACTTAGTGAATTTATTCACCATCAACACTTGATGTTCTTTCTTGATCTCTACCTCCGCTGATTTCAGCATTGAATATACCTCAGGAATGGTCTTTTCCATCCCCTGCATATTGAAGTTCATCACAAAGCTCCTGTAGCTCGGTGGAAGCGACTGGAGGATTCTGTCAATGACCGCGTCATCCGGGAGATTAACTCCCAGCTGAGTCAAGCGGTTGTGCAACCCAGACATCTTGAGTATGTGCTCACTGACAGAACTATTTTCCTCCATCTTACAACTGAAGAACTTGTCGGAGACTTCATATCTCTCGACCCGGGCATGAGCTCGGAAAACCATTTTCAGCTCTTCGAACATCTCATATGCTTCGTGTTGCTCAAAACGCTTTTGGAGCCCCGGTTCTAAGCTGCAAAGCATGCCGCACTGAACAAGGGAGTAATCATCAGCACGAGACTGCCAAGCATTCATAACGTCTTGGTTCGCTGGGATGGGTGCTTCACCTAGCGGTGCTTCTAAGACATAATCTTTCTTTGCAGCTATGAGGATGATCCTCAGGTTCCGGACCCAGTCCGTATAGTTGCTGACATCATCTTTCAGCTTGGTTTTCTCTAGGAACGCGTTGAAGTTGAGGTGGACATGAGTGTTAGCCATTTGATCTACAAGACATTTTGCAAAGGTTTTTAGACTAAGTTCATGATAATTAAGTTCATCTAATCAAATTATTTAATGAACTCCCACTCAGATTAGACATCCCTCTAGTCATCTAAGTGATACATGATCCGAGTCGACTAGGCCGTGTCCAATCATCACGTGAGACGGACTAGTCATCATCGGTGAACATCTCCATCTTGATCGTATCTTCCATACAACTCATGTTCGACCTTTCGGTCTCTTGTGTTCCGAGGCCATGTGTGTACATGCTAGGCTCGTTAAGTTAACCTAAGTGTTTATGCATGTGTAAATCTGTCTTACACCCGTTGTATGTGAACGTTAGAATCTATCACACCCGATCATCACATGGTGCTTCGAAACAACAAACTTTCGCAACGGCGCACAATTAGGGGGAACACTTTCTTGAAATTATTATGAGGGATCATCTTATTTACTACCGTCATACTAAGAAACAAGATGCAAAAACATGATAAACATCACATGCAATCAAATAGTGACATGATATGGCCAATATCATATAGCTCCTTTGATCTCCATCTTCGGGGCTCCATGATCATCTTCGTCACCAGCATGACACCATGATCTCCATCATCGTGTCTCCATGAAGTTGCTCGCCAAATATTACTTCTACTACTTTGGCTAACGGTTTAGCAATAAAGTAAAGTAATTACATGGCGTTTAATCATTGACACGCAGGTCATACAATAATTAAGACAACTCCTATGGCTCCTGTCGGTTGTCATACTCATCGACATGCAAGTCGTGATTCCTATTACAAGAACATGATCTCATACATCACATATATATCATTCATCACAACTTTTGGCCATATCACATCACAAGGCATATGCTGCAAAAACAAGTTAGACATCCTCTAATTGTTGTTGCATGTTTTTACGTGGCTGCAATAGGGTTCTAGCAAGAACGTTTTCTTACCTACGTGAAATCCACAACATGATATGCCAACTTCTATTTACCCTTCATAAGGACCCATTTCATCGAATCCGCTCCAACTAAAGTGGGAAAGGCAGACACCCGCTAGCCACCTTATGCAACTAGTGCATGTTAGTCGGTGGAACCTGTCTCACGTAAGCGTACGTGTAAGGTCGGTCCGGGCCGCTTCATCCCACAATGCCGCCGAAGCAAAATAAGACTAGTAGTGGCAATAAAGTTGACAACATCTACGCCCACAACAAATAGTGTTCTACTCGTGCAAAGAGAACTACGCATAGACCTAGCTCATGATGCCACTATTGGGGAACGTTGCACAAAATAAATAAATTCTACGCTTTCACCAAGATGTGATCTATGAGTTCACCTAGCAACGAGAGAGAGGAGTGAATCTACATACCCTTGTAGATCGCGAGCGGGAGCGTTCAAGAGAACGGGGTTGAGGGAGTCGTACTCGTCGTGATCCAAATCACCGATGATCCTAGTGCTGAACGGACAGCACCTCCGCGTTCAACACACGTACGGTTGGGGAAGACGTCTCCTCCTTCTTGATCCAGCAAGGGGGAAGGAGAGGTTGATGGAGATCTAGCAGCACGACGGCGTGGTGGTGGATGCAGCAGCGATCTCGGCAGGGCTTCGCCAAGCTCTACGAGAGGGAGAGGTGTAGCAGAGGGAGAGGGAGGCGCCAAGAGCATGGGTGTGGCTTCCCTCCCCCCCCTCTTTATATAGGCCCACTAGGGGGGGCGGCCCTAGGAGATGCAATCTCCAAGTGGGGGCGGCGGCCAAGGGGGTGGCTTGCCCCCCAAGCCAAGTGGAGGCGCCCCCACCCCTAGGGTTTCCAACCCTAGCCGCAGGGGGTCCAAGGGGGGGCGCACCAGCCCACCAGGGGCTGGTTCCCCTACCACCTCAGCCCATGGGGCTCTCCGGGATAGGTGGCCCCACCCGATGGACCCCTGGGACCCTTCCGGTGGTCCCCGTACAATACCGGTGACCCCTGAAACTTTCCCGATGGCCGAAACTTGACTTCCTATATATAATTCTTTACCTCCGGACCATTCTGTAACTCCTCGTGAAGTCCGGGATCTCATTCGGGACTCCGAACAACTTTTGTGTTACTGCATACTAATATCTCTACAACCCTAGCGTCACCGAACCTTAAGTGTGTAGACCCTACGGGTTCGGGAGACATGTAGATATGACCGAGACGCCTCTCCGGTCAATAACCAACATCGGGATCTGGATACCCATGTTGGCTCCCACATGATCCTCGATGATCTCATCGGATGAACCACGATGTCGAGGATTCAATCAATCCCGTATACAATTCCCTTTGTCAATCGGTACGTTACTTGCCCGAGATTCGATCGTCGGTATCCCAATACCTCATTTAATCTCATTACCGGCAAGTCACTTTACTCGTACCATAATGCATGATCCCGTGACCAAACACTTGGTCACATTGAGCTCATTATGATGATGCATTACCGAGTGGGCCCAGAGATACCTCTCCGTCATACGGAGTGACAAATCCCAGTCTCGATTCGTGCCAACCCAACAGACACTTTCAGAGATACCCGTAGTGCACCTTTATAGTCACCCAGTTACGTTGTGACGTTTGGCACACCCAAAGCACTCCTACGGTATCCGGGAGTTGCACAATCTCATGGTCTAAGGAAATGATACTTGACATTTGGAAAAGCTCTAGCTAAACGAACTACACGATCTTTGATCTATACTTAGGATTGGGTCTTGTTCATCACATCATTCTCCTAATGATGTGATCCTGTTATCAATGACATCCAGTGCCCATAGTCAGGAAACCATGACTATTTGTTGATCAATGAGCTAGTCAACTAGAGGCTTACTATGGACATGTTGTGGTCTATGTATTCACACGTGTATTACAATTTCCGGATAACACAATTATAGCATGAATAACAGACAATTATCATGAACAAAGAAATATAATAATAACCATTTTATTATTGCCTCTAGGGCATATTTCCAACAGTTGTGCACAGTTACTTTGGATGACCCAAACTCTCAAAGATTATGGGATAAATGTGAGACATGTTCCATTGATTTGTGACAATTAGAGTGTTATTAAGATTGCACACAATCCCGTGCAACATTCTCGAACAAAGCATATTGAAGTTCGTCACCATTTCATTCATGATCATGTTGCTAAAGGAGACATTAATCTTAAGCATGTTCGCACCGACAAGCAATTGGCGAATATCTTCACTAAACCACTTGATGAAAAGATATTTTGTCGATTGAGGAGTAGTTGAACATCATTGATGCCTGAGATTTGGAATAGAGATTCCCTTTGGTTTCATGCAAGGCATGAGCCTATGTGACTAATCCTTGATATTTCTCTTATGATGATGATCATTTATCTTGGATATATTTGCACCCTTGTATGGAATTGAACCTTTGTAGGTACTTGGATGATCCTCATTCTATGAGATTGCAAATCACTCACATCTTGAGAAATCTTTAAATCACCAAGTATCTATGCTTTGGTTGTTGTGATCAAGGAACAAGTCTGCACTCAACATATCCTTTGACAAAATTCATATGATGGTTTTTCACTCTTCTCAATTTGGATACATTAGAGTTATTCCTTGCAAGACTAACCCATGTAGGGATATGAGATTCATACTCAAAGAAATTCTCCCAACTCTTGATGGTCCACATCAACCTTGAGCATCCACCACAAGCTCAACTACATGATCAAGTTCAAAAACAAACCCAAGGCATGTTTTTCCATCTTAGAGAACCTTTACTCCAAGTCATGAGTTAAAGTAGCTCAACAAGATGTGAATACATCAAGATGCTTAATTGAAAAATGGCAACCCCATTTTGAGCTTAACGATAATTATGACCTATGATCAAGTGATCTCACTTGACTCCTAAGTCAACATACTCTAACATAGGTGACTTTGTCTTCAACCCCCTCTACATGAAGTTCTCTAGTGTTCCCTTTTCTTTGGATGAATTTCTTTTGTATTTCTTTTGCTAGCGTGTTTCCCTTTTGTACTTCATCTTAATCCTTTTTGATACTCTGTTTTCTTTAAGTCAAATTTGTTGCAAATTCTATCAAAATTCCTTGAAAATCTTTGTGAAATTTCAACTGCAAGTGAGTTGAGTTGACGAATCTTTCCTCTGCATTGAACTCGGTCATACCAATCCAAAGCCTATCTGATGTGGACCAGATCATGACCAAGGCATCCAAGAGTGAGGTTAATGCTAGCACAAATGTTGAACCATTAGAGCATCCAAAGGAAGACAAGGGCAAAACCATTATCTTAGTTCGGAAGCTTCCGGTGCCTATTTTGGGAGAAATGACACATCAGATTTCCAGCTGCAACTTCCCACCTAAACCTAATTAATGCTGGAAGTCTCTAGCACTTTATAGAGGCTGGAAAAGATGGTCTTAGAAGTCAGCTTTCATTCAAAAAAACGGTGCATCATTTGAGGTCTTGAGTCAAAAGTTGTGCAAGTTTCCATGCAAGTTGTCCAGGAATTTATTACAACGCGAGGCTCAACAAGTTTGCTCCTGCTACAGCTTGGGGCTCACGAATTTACCCTTCTTTTTGAGTTGTTTTCACACCTAACTAGTGGGTGCTTCTAGTATAAATACTCCCCAATTGTTCCATGTGAGGGGGGTGAGATTTCTGAGTTTATGTTTGTAGACAACCGGTGAGGTTGTGTTGTGCTATGAGCACTAGTATCGTTGAGTGTTAGCTCGTGTGTGTGGATTGGAGGGCCTATCCTCAATTCATATAGGATCCTTGTGGTTCCCTCTTGTGATTCTTCATAGGTTCACAAGCTTCATGGTTTGGGTTGCATCCTTGTAAACCCAGCTAGTTATCTGCTGCAATTTATCTGAGTGTGTTTCCTCTTGTTCTTGCCACTTGAGAGAAACAAAGTTTGTTTAAACAAGTATCGAGTGAGTTTGTTGCTGCTCCTTGTGATTTCTTTGGAACCGTGAAAGATCATTTCTGAGGCGTCCCGTATCACTATCGGTCAGACCGAAGCACAAGTTCTACTTGTACACAGTTCATTAGTTTCAGTTCCACCGAAACATACTAACTCGGTCTCACCGATGTGCTCCGTTTGTGACTCTACCATCTCAGAGTCACCGATCGACACAAATCAGCGTCACCGATTTCACTGCTGAGAAAACATTTTGCCATCTTATAGTGTTTACTCTTTTTAGCTCCACTCAATGATTCTTTCCCTCTACCTGCATTTTAAGCTGCATTCTGCTTCATTGTGTCTCTCAGGTACCACACTTACTTGACTCATATCCATGAAGACTACTCTTCTTGGAAATTGATGTCAAAGGGGGAGAGAGAGAGAGCACATCAAAGCTTGACCTTACAAAAGCTCTTCTAGATGCACTTCCATAAGAGGAGAGAATTCACATGTCTTTAGGAGGGGAGAGACATGTTAGTTATTTCGTCTGAGCCTACTTTGCTATAATCTCATTATTGCTCTGATAATTCATTTTACTCTAATGAGATCATGATGAATTCCAAATTTTCTTACACTCTGCTCTGATTTTATCTCACCCTACCTACTCCCATTATCCAATGCTAGATTCAGGCGGAGAGGAAGTCTATGTTTAGGGGAGAAAATCCTTGAAATTTGTTACAAATCCATAATCCTTTGGGGACATGTCTATACTTAAATGAAGTGCTCACTCTGTGATACTCACCAACTTCATGTCATCCCAGTCTTGGTACTCTTGTGGATCTTGAAGTTTCTTTCTTGTTTGAAGTTCTCTTGTATTGTCTAACCTTGTTTTCTCAAGTTTGCTTCTTCAAGAGTCAGTTCAAGGACCACAAGGTAAGTATATGTATCTCATTCATGCGCATGATGATCTCTTGCTTTTGCACATATTGTTTGCAAGAGGGAATCATGAACATGAAGGTACACTTCCCATTACTTTTAGCTGTGATGCATATGGACAAGATACATGTAACTCATTACTTACTCTGTCATGTTGTGCATTCACGCATCTTCCATGTCTATAACATGATTGCACACATGTAGGGGGAGCTCGTGCTAGTTACATGTTCCTCCAAAGTTTTAAAGTTATTACTCATCATATCACTTACTTGAAGCTTTGATGTATGTTATCATCAATTATCAAAAAGGGGGAGATTGGAAGCACAAGTGCTCCCTTGGTGGTTTTGGTAATTAATGTCAACATATTTTTTGTTGAACTAATAGTTTTATCTAGTATATTTCAGACAAGTTCAACAATGGCATGGCAACAGGAGGATGTGGGACCCCTTCAAAATGCTAAGGAAATGGATTTGGCAAAAGCTCAAGACTCTAAACTTTTGGTTAAGTGGTCCAGGATCGCATTTAGTCCATAGGAAAGTAAATACTATTAAAAGGGCATGAGGTGTTATTTAATGATCTTTCTGCTCAAGTGCTTAGTGATATTGCTCCCAAATCCTCAACCACTTTCTCCATCCAAATATGTCCAAACCTACATTCCAACTCGGCCCCACTGATATTTCCTATATGGAGCCACCGAGTTCATCTAGACTTAGCCACCGCCAAACCCTAACAAATCGGATCCACTGATATTGATCTTGGTCCCAGTGAGATGGCCCTGCCAGCTCTCTGTTGCTAGTTGAAATTATGTCGGTCCCACCGAGAATTGCAATCGGTCCCACTGAGATGGCTTGCCAAACTCTTTGTTACCTTATTGCTTCACTTTGGTCCCACCGAGTTGATGCAATCGCTGCCACTGAGACGAGGTTTCCCTTAGCCATTGCACATCGGTCCCTCCAAGTTATTCCAGTCGATCCCATTGAGATGCCTAACGTGCATATCTTTTACACAGGCCGGTGCCACCGAGATTTCTAATCGGTGCCACCGAGTTGGACGAAAAGTGTGTAACGGTTGGGTTTTATGTGGAGGCTATATATACCCCTCCACGCTTTCTTCCTCAGTGAGGAGAGCCATCGCCTACACTTCCACCATTCATTTTCTGAGAGAGAACCACCTACTCATGTGTTGAGATCAAGAGATTCCATTCCTACCATTTGAATCTTCATTTCTAGCCTTCCCCAAGTTGCTTCCCACTCAAATTCTTCTTCCACCATAGCCAAATCTGTGAGAGAGAGTTGAGTGTTGGGGAGTGTTGGGGAACGTAGCATCAATTTCAAAAAATGTCCTACGATCACGCAAGATCTATCAAGGAGATGCATAGCAACGAGCAGGGAGAGTATGTCCATGGACCCTCGTAGACCGAAAGCGGAAGCATTATGTTAACGCGGTTGATGTAGTCGAACGTCTTCGCGATCCAACCGATCCAAGTAACGGAAGTACGACACCTCCGCGTTTAGCACACGTTCAGCTTGATGATGTCCCTCGAACTCTTGATCCAGCAGAGGGTTGAGGGAGAGTTCTGTCAGCACGACGGCGTGGCGACGATGTTGATGATGTGATCCATGCAGGGCTTCACCTAAGCACTACGATGATACTATCAGAGGAGTAAACGGTGGATGGGGGCACCGCACATAGCTAAAACAATGTTGTGCCTTTAGGGTGCCCCTGCCCCCGTATATAAACGAGGGGGAAGGAGGCCGGCCACCAGGGGCGCGCCATGGAGGGGGGAGCCCTACCAGGACTCCAAACCTAGTAGGATTCGCCCCCCCCCCCACTTTTTCCTTTTTCTAGAGAGGCAAAGGGGGAAAAGGAGAGGGAGTAGGAGAGGGAAAGGGGGGCGTCGCCCCCTCCCATAGTCCAATTAGGACTGCCCATGGGGGGGCTCCCCTTGTGGGCTCCCCTCTCTCTCCCCTATGGCCCATGTTGGCCCATTAGTCTCCCGGGGGGTTCCGGTAACCTCCCGGTACTCCGAAAATCATCCGTTACTTTTCAAAACCATTCCGATATCCGAATGCCTTCGTCCAATGTATCATTCTTTATGTCTCGACCATTTCGAGACTCCTCGTCATGTATGTGATCTCATCCGGGACTCCGAACAAACTTCGGTCATCAAAATCACATAACTCATAATACAAATCATCATCGAATGTTAAGTGTGTGGACCCTACGGGTTTGAGGACTATGTAGACATGATCGAGACACATCTCTGATCAATAACCAATAGCGGAACCTGGCTACTCATATTGTCTCCTACATATTATATGAAGATTTTTATTGGTCAAACCGCACAACAACATACTTTGTTCCCTTTGTCATTGGTATGTTACTTGCCCGAGATTCGATCATCGGTATCTTCATACCTAGTTCAATCTTGTTATCGGCAAGTCTCTTTACTCATTCTATAATGCTTCATCCCGCAACTAACTCATTAATCACATTGCTTGCAAGGCTTATAGTGATGAGCATTACCGAGAGGGCCCAGAGATACCTCTCCGATACACGGAGTGACAAATCCTAATCTTGATCTATGCCAACCCAACAAACACCTTCGGAGACACCTGTAGAGCATCTTTATAATCACCCAGTTACGTTGTGACGTTTGATAGCACACAAGGTGTTCCTCCAGTATTCAGGAGTTGCATAATCTCATAGCCAGAGGAACATGTATAAGTCATGAAGAAAGCAATAGCAATAAAACTTAACGATCATTATGCTAATCTAACGGATGGGTCTTGTCCATCACATCATTCTCTAATGATGTGATCCCATTCATTAAATGACAACACATGTCTATGGTTAGGAAGCATAACCATCTTTGATTAACGGGCTAGTCAAGTAGATGCATACTAGGGACAATATGTTTTGTCTATGTATTCACACATGTACTAAGTTTCTAGTTAATACAATTCTAGCATTGTTGTGGTATTCTCATGGGGGGGGTTGCGAGGCGACAGATGCCACAAGGGCTTAGTGTGAGGGCAAGACTGCTGCTGGTAGACCCGGGAGCGGGTATGTGAGTAGCACGCGGTAGTTTACCCAGGTTCAGGGCTCTCCGGAGAGATAACACCCCTACTCCTCCATGTCTGAGTATATCTGATATCTCTGGTACAGAGTTGCTCCTGGAGCTGTATCTAAGCTCAGTGCCATAGGCATCTAGCTTTGTATATGTCTCATGTGCGGCATGCTCTAGTGGCCGGCCAGGCTCGTGGCTCGTGGCCGTGAGCATGTGTGTGCTCATGCGTGAGTGCATGTGTGGGTGGGTGGGTGGATGGATGGATGCTATATATAGTGAGGCTAGCTTAGTATGTAAGCTAGCTAGTGGCATGGCCAAGGCATGGTGGGGGTTTCAAGCTTGTCCCCTGGGTCACTTCATAAATAGTGCCCAGGGACAAGTGACACTGTACATGATGGCGTCGCGGTACAACTGTCTTGTCTGTGGTATGGCCGTCTCGTCGGGGTCTTGTCGGTGCAGCGGCCGTCTTCTGACAGCCGACAGTCAATTACCCCAACAGTAGCTGTCGAATGATGTAGAAAATGTCGATGACGGCCGGCTGCAGGCGGCAGCCGACGTAGCTTGCTTCCGGCGGGGGCGCGCTAGTGCACCCGCTGGGTGTAGCCTCCGAGCCTCCGGGCAACTTGGAAAAGTTGGGCGGAGGCTTTTTGTGGTTGTTGGTGCAGATGATGGCGTCGTGGGTGCCGGGCGCGGACATGAAGTACGCCGGCTGGTGCTGTCGGGCACGGACGCGGAGTTCGCTGACTAATGTTATCGATGACAGCCGACTGCGGGCTGCAGCCGGCACAGCATGCTTCCAGTGGGGGCGCGCCAGCACTCCCACTAGGTGCAGGCTCCGAGCCTCCGAGTGAGGAGGGGGGGTTCCCCACGAAAATGAGCATGCAAAAGACAAAGTTAGTCCGTGCAGATATATCAAATGTTTGCTTTTAGCATTGCAAGTTTTATGCGGAGGGTGCTGACTCGGTTTCGTCCGAGCCCCCTTCAATCTTTTCATGTTCCCTCCGCTCTTTGGCTTGTGCTCTCGCTAGCCGGACAGCCGCTCTGCGGTCTGTGGTTGAGAGTGGGCCACGGAGTGGAGTGTACAGTACTCAGACTCTGGGAGCAGATTCAACCGAGCAGATACTCATAAAGCAAACGGCCGGGTCGCTCGAACCATTTTTCTTCCCGGACGTTTTTCAAGTGGGTAGCCTCCATTGTTCGCTCTTGCTAGCCGGACAGACGCTCTGCGGTCTGTGACTAAGAGTGAGCCTTTGGTACCGCACACGCTACTTAGCCGTCTGTGGGAACAAACGTCTCAGGCCAAGCGGCCAGCCTCCGGGCCAACTCTGGCTGGTGCTGGGGCGAATAGTAGTGCAACTGTAATAAAAGCGGAGGCGGTCCCCGAGCGTTGCTCGGGGTTATCCATGTTTGCATGTAGTATGAAAATATGCGGGTGAGGAGCTCACATTACTTTTGGCGCAGACGAGGCGGAGGTTGATGAGGACAGCCGGCACCCGCTGGGTGTGGGCTTCGAGCCTCTAGGTGCTCAAAGGGGGTTCCCGCCGGTCGGGTTCGACCAAACAGGCGGAGAGGCGGACGGGCGGCCGGGCCAGCTCGCCTGCCGGTCAGGTGTCGGAGCAGGAGACGGTCCAGCCGGCCAGGCGGTGAAGCAGACAGACGAGCCAGTCGGCCGAGCGGCGACGCGGGTGGTTGACCAGAGCAGTCGGCGGAACTGCTGTCTCTGTAGTCGGCCACACATGTACGTTCATACTCTTCTTCTTTTTTTTCTTTTTTTTCAGCCGGTCTGACTCTATTTTCTTCTCCCGGCCGGATCTCTCTTTTCTTTCGTTATTTCTTTACTCGTAGAAGGCGGCAGTCAACTAGCAACGGGGGTCGGCTGGCGCGTGCCGGGTGCTAGCAGGGGTGGGGCGGAGGACCCGGAGCCGGCCCGAGCCAGATGCACGGAGGCGGGGGAGGTCGGCCGCGGGGCAAGGTCGGACGCTGACGGGCGCGGCGCAGCTGGCCGTGCGGCGGGGCAAGCACGCGGGA
>NC_041381.1:608210724-608330765 GCF_002162155.2 Triticum dicoccoides | reverse complement strand
GGCCCGAAGCCGGCTGGCGCGGAGCACCCAGCAGCCGGCGGGGGTCCGGAGCCAGCCGGTGCGGGGACGAACAGTCGTGGGAGTCCGGCGCGGACAAGCGCGAAGGACGACGGGGAGGCGCGCGCAGGGCCAGGAGGGCGACGGTAACTCGATGAGGCAGCCCGCGCCCGCGCGTGGGGGCGCTTGGCGGCGGTGATGCAGGAGCGACGGGACGCTGCGGACGGGGCAGGGGAGCTGCGCCGTGGACGGAGGAGGGCGAGAAGGCGAGGCCGGCTGGCGCAGGAGCCGCAGTCGACCGGGGCGGCAGTGGCCAGCTACGACGGCGAGGCAGACGGGCCTCCCGCTCGAGGTGGCACGCGGGGAAGCCGGCAGGGGGAGGAACCAATGTAAGGCGGGCCAGCGTCGGGGAGCTGGCCCAGGCGCCGGGAGCGGGACGAGGCGCGCATGGGGGATCTGCAGGGAGCCCGCCGGGCGAGCTTGAGGCGGCCCTGGGGCGTGAGCGCAGAGGATGGCAGCAGCTCGGGCTCTGACGGGGCGCCACATCTTCAACGGGGCGGCGCGCGGAGGGAGGCGCTCAGGGGAGCGGGAGGAACTGGCCGGAGCCGCCGGTGCATAGCGACGAGGAGCCGCGGGGAGGAGCCGGCACGACTAGAGAAGGGAGCCGCTGGAGCGGCGTGTGGCCGGGCGCAACCGCGCGAGAGGAGGTGGGCCTCCAGCTCAGTGTGGAGTGGGGGCAGCGACGGCTTAGGCGAGGAGGAGCCATTGGAGGCGGCCGTCGGGCGTGAGGAACTCCTCCTCGGGCGGTGCGCGAGGAGATGCGCGGGGGCGGAGCCGCCGGAGGAGCGGCGCAGTGACGAGCGGCCGGAGCGGTGACGGGACGCTCGCGGCGGCCGCGGGCGCAGCAAGGAGCGGCCATGGGTGCTCTTTTCCTCCAACGGGGACTTTTCTGTCTGTAGCATCCGAAAACCAAAGAGTCCGTCCGAGAGCGCGCGATGGGAATGACCGTGGAGGTGCGCGGACGACCGCCCCAAAGCGAGACGCAGCATGGGGCGTGCATCCCCGGGGCGACTACAGGCGGAGGAGCGGTCGCACGGCCGCGGCGGTGGTGATGAAGAGGGTAATGCCGACGGCGAGGACACGCCGCCCCCCGCGGCTGGTCGGGGGGCGTGTCGATGTTGGGCCCCCGAGCGCTACCGGAGAGACGGCAGCGACATCACGGTGATGATGGCGAAAGGGGTCCCGTCCGGACCGCGAAACCAGCAGCAGCGTGGTAGCATAGTACCGGCCCACGGTGTGCGCCAACTGTTGTGGTATTCTCACGGGGGGTGCGAGGTGACAGATGTCACAAGGGCTTAATGTGAGGGCAAGACTGCTGCTGGTAGGCCCGGGAGCGGGTATGTGAGTAGCACGCGGTAGTTTATCCAGATTCGGAGCTCTTCAGAGAGATAACACCCCTACTCCTGCATGTCTGAGTATATCTGATATCTCTGGTACAAAGTTGCTCCTAGACTTGTATCTAAGCGCAGTGCCATAGGCATTTGGCTTTGTATATGTCTCATGTGTTGCATACTCTAGTGGCCGGCCAGGCTCGTGGCTCGTGGCCGTGAGCATGTGTGTGCTCATGCGTGAGTGCATGCGTGGGTGGATGGATGGATGGGTGGATGCTATATATAGTGAGGGTAGCTTATTATGTAAGCTAGCTAGTGGCATGGGTAAGGCATGGCGGGGGTGTCAAGCTTGTCCCCTGGGTTACTTAATAAATAGTGCCCAGGGACAAGTGACACTGTACATAATAACGTCGCGGTACAGCTGTCTTGTCCGTGGTATGGCCGTCTTGTCAGGGTCTTGTTGGTGCAGCGGCTGACTTCGGGCAGCCGACTGGTTGGCGCAGTCCGTAGCCGGCAGTCGGCCGGTCGGCCGGCCGGGTGGAGCAGTTGGACGGGGAGCCGACAGGAGTAGCCGGGCAGTCGGACTGAGGGGTTTTGCTAGCCCCGATGTCTTGAACTATTGTCTCGCCGTCTTCGGATACCCGTGGTCAATTACCCCGACAAGTATGAATAATAAACATTTATCATGATATAAGGAAATATAAATAACAACTTTATTATTGCCTCTAGGGCATATTTCCTTCAGGGAGACTATCATTTGAAGCACAAAAGCAAGGAGTTCATCATAAACACATCATCTATTACCTTTTGGAGAGCGGTGTCTCCTAGATTGGGTAGGTGTCGTTTGGGAGCCTCCAACATGATGTGGAATTGAACCAATAAGATTGTAAGGGCAAGGAGATCGCATAATTCGTGAAGATCTACCCGAGTGAGTCAAGTCCTTTGTGGATGATGGTCATGATGGGATAGACAAGGTTGCTTCTTCATGGACCCTTCGTGGATGGAGCTCTATGTGGACTCGCGCGGTCGTTACCCTTTGTGGGTTGAAGTCTCCAATAACGTGATGTAAGATAGCACCACCTATCGGAACCACGTCAAAAATTCTCCATGTCTCCATTGCATTTGCACTCTCCAATTCTCATCCTTTACATTCTTGCACTTGCATGCTTTACTCTTTCCTCTGCTCATACTTTTGCTATGCTTGTGTAAAATTTATTATGTGCCTATTAACATGTGTTAAACTCAAGCTTAACTTGAAGAAAATAAAAACCGCCACTTTTACTTGCTTAAGGGTCTAATCATCCCTCCTCTAGACCTCTCTTCTCGATCCTTTCAATTGGTAACATAGTTTTGGTCTCCATTACTTTGGGTTAATCACCATTGGAAAAAGATGGATGAGTCTACGTTCGGGAGTATTAGACATAGAGTGTCTATTCTTGACGGTGAGTTTTATGGTTCTTGGAAAAATGAAATACTTGAGATATTAAATGAATATAATTTGAGCAAGTATATTCTTAGCCCTTATGTGCCTTCCATTGAATATAATTTGAGCAAGTATACCTTGACATGGTTCACAATATTAAAACGGTTAATCTTATTATTAAAGGTTTGCCTAAAAATGTGCTTGTTTACTTGCAAAATTTTGAATGCGCATACGCTTGAGGAACGCTTTCCAAATTACTCTTTGAAAAATCTCAATGAAATTCTTCAAAAGTCCATTGCTTTTCATAAGATGAGGCCTAGTGATCCTAAGTTTGATGAATGTCTATTTGAACTCTGTGATCTTATGTCTATTTGAGCAACTAATCAAACATCGCTCGTTAGGAGCCTTCTAAAGGGTCACTTGGGGTGGGCTGAGAGTGCGCTACTTGGTGTGCTCTCAGCCATCGCCACTTGTCGCGCTCTGGGCGCTCCCTCCAATTTTTGTTTTTATTATTTTTCCGCATGCGTTTTTGACTTTTTAGATGTTTTCCCTCGTGTTTTTTCGACTTTTTGATTTTCCACATATCTTTCTTAGCTTTTGGACAAAAAAAAATAAAACACGAAAAAATGTGTTTTTTTCTTCCGCGGTAGGCATGGATTTGCTTTCGCAAGAGGCACGTGTTTGCTTCTACGAGAAGTACGGTCGTGCCTATCAGAAACGGAAAACAACAAACACGTTTTTCTTCCTTCCGCGAGAGGCACGGTCATGCCTCACGAAAATGTAAAAAAAAAAGAGTTTTTTTCCTTATGTGAGAGACATAGATTTGTTTTCGCAAGAGACGCAAATTCGCTTTCGTGAGAGCCATGGCCAGACCTCTCTGAAATAGAAAAAAAAACAGTTACCTTTTTCTTTTTGCGTTCCGTGAGAGGCATGGGTTTTGCTTCCGCCAGAGGCACAGTCGTGCCTCTTTCGGAATGGGAAAAAACGTGTGCTCCCAGTTAGGTTTCTCCATCCGGTTTTCTTGGCTGAGTTTTTTCGTGAAAAAAGGGTTCGTCAAACCTATCAACATGGGATCTAGTTTTCAAGATCTCGACGCGAGGAGTCCAACGATGAAAATTGTTCGAGATTTGGACGCACAGTTTAAAAGATGAAACATTTTGAGTAAACGGATCTACGAAAAAAGGTTGCAACAAGTGGCACACATGCAGTTATTTAATTTTTAAAAATTCTTGGATTGGAAAAAAATGTTCTTGAGTTCAAGAGGGATGAAAAAAAATTGATGAACCTTTTTTATTTTGAAGAACAATTTTTATGAGCATTTTTAAATAATGATGAACATTTTTTGTATTTGATGAACACATTTTGAATTTTATGAAGAATTTTTTAACTTAGTGAACAAAATTTGTGATCTAGAACATTTTTTTTGGAAAAAATGGATGAACAATTTTTGAATTCGATGAACAAATTTTCAATTTGATGAACATTTTTTAAAATTGATAAACAAATTTTGTATTCGATGCACATTTTTTTAATTCAATGAACAAATTTGAATTTGATAAACATTTTTTAAATCCAATGAACAAAAATAAACTCAATGAACAAAAAATTGTTCACAGATTTGAAAAGAAAATTCGCAAAAAAGGTGTGAAAAAGAATTGACATAAAAGAGAAAAGAAAAAAGCAAACGGAAAAAGAAAAGTAAAGTAAAAACGAAAAATGAAAAAAAACTGAAAGAAAAAATAGGATAATGGGCCAGCCCATAGTACACCCACGCGTCAGGGGGAACGCGCTACATCAATGATGATGATGCGGTTTCACGTTATGAAATGAAACTAGGAGGCACGCCCTTTTTCCCTAGACAAAAAACAAATACGAACGGAACTACAAGCTACTGAATTCTCATGAAAAAAGGAACAAAAGCCCTGTAGATATACACACTTCCAGGACAAAACCAAATTCTAGTGTAACAAAACAACCCATTCATACGTTATATTTCACGTCACAAATTTATAGGTAGAAGTTAACAATTCGATGAAGATGCACAACACCACCTACAATGACCGGGATGACCACGTAAACATATTTATGTGGCGCAGCATTTCTGTAAGAATAGTAGGCTGGATATATAAACTGTAGAGCTACACTCCCAGCTGAATTACGATGTCACATGCTGATCTAATAATTAAGATGAAACACGAGCACATGACTGATATTAAACTTAACCATCTCAGTTAAAGTATCATTGATTTAGCATTAAACAGGTCTCATAACTGAAAATGAGTAAATTCAGATTACATTGAAGCTATTTCCACAAAATAGAGCAGATACATCTCCATTCCAATGTTGAAACTCATACCGCCAAACGGAGAACATGTACCAATCAGCTGCTGCAACTCCATTTCAATGCTCCATATTAAGTACTCCCACCATTCCATAATAAGTGTCGCAGTTTTGAACTAAGGTTGAACCAACCTTAGTTCAAAACTGCGACACTTATTTTGGATCGGAGGGAGTAACTTCTAATCAAAGTTACATGTAGCACCTGACCTGAAATTCAAAGAACTAGATTAGTTTCCTTCCAAAGCACACATGGTGATTCGTTTATAGGGCATGCCTCAAACTGTAGAAACTACTATGTATTGCTACATATATTAACTATAAAATCCATGCCACCACAAACTATAACAGTCTTTTTTTAGCAAAAACAGTAGTGAAGACCCCTACTGTAACCCTTTTTTCATTATATGATGGACCATTTGCAAACTATAACAGTCATTGGTCACCTTGAAGTCACTACTACTAGTACACAGAAATGAGCAAGCATGCTTGATAATTTGATCATGATTCATGCATTCCAAAGAATTCGAATACTCAGAGCATTATGTAAATTTGTTCAGTTAAAGAACATACAGATCATGGGTGCAACTTATGACCTGATGCTAAGCCTTATTGTGTTTCTAAAAACCAACTGAACAGCGACGCATTAGCTGCTAACTACAGTCTACACACCATAAAGCAAAGTCTCAAATGACAGGAAATATTAAACAAGCAAGAAAAATCAGTTATTTGTAACGTGGAACCATTTCAAGAAGTAATCAGTTTTTATTTAGCACACTTGTACTAGTAAGTCTGACTCATGATATGTTTGCAATATCTGAGAAAAAATAATCATCATTAAATAAACAACTGAGTAGTTCCTTCTTAAACTTTTGATCAACATATTAATTGCCCAATAAACAAGATGGACTAGCACTTGATCAAATAATCTGGGCAAACTAGACATAATGAATCAACAGCTTCTGGAAACAGATCAACTACTTCTACACATGATCATGAGTTCTAGGAAAATAATCTGGAAAACAGGGGATTTTTTTTACAGTGAAAAACAGGGGCACATTCATTTAAGGAAGCAAGTCACAATAAAGCAACAAAGGTTACAAGATTCTGAGTTCTAGGGAAAATAATCTGGGAAACTAGTTGGTGCCAAGTCAGCTGGAGTCCCCACTACCCAGTAACAAAAGGCGCATTATACTTTTACACATGATCATGAGTTCTAGAAAAATAATCTGGAAAACAGCGGATTTTTCACAGTGAAAAACAGGGGCAGATTCATTTAAGGAAGCAAGTCACAAATAAAGCAACAAAGGTTACAAGATTGTGAGTTCTAGGGAAAATAATCTGGGAAACTAGTTGGTGCCAAGTAAGCTGGAGCCATCAGTAACAAAAGGCACATTATACAAATGTTTATAATACTAACAAAATACAAATCCATGAAACTCTATAAACTCTATGAATTTTATGAACTTGGACAGTAAATCTAACTGATCCGAGTGGCTTGGTGAGCAATTTGCACTGGTAATAATAGCTAGATCGATCAAAGTAGAAGTAAGAGAGATAAATCTAACAAAAGGATCAAATAGGAGATTACCTACTCCATGCTATCAAGCATCTTGAACTTCCTTATCATCATATGTGGCAGGCAGTGGTGAAACCTCAAGAAGAATGGAAAAGCAGCACCCCTGTAGCGCTTAGCCGTAATGTTGCGAAAGAATTGTTGCAGCTTGACGGTGTTCAGATTGAGCACAAGAATATAGGATTCAGACTTCCTTATGGACCAAAACTCCATGTAGACATAGCCAGCCTTCATTGCGAGGATGCGCAGCCTCTTCATCCATTCGTCACGACGAATTCTCTTTAAGTACCCAAACTGATTCAGCAAGGAGACCTCCTTCTTGACCACCCATCCACCATTGATATCACGGACCCAGAGCAGCACGCTTTGCTCCCTGCTGGACACGATGCACAGCCCGCCGTGCTCCGCCATGTCCGCCACGCAGTACGACTCGCCAACCGGGAACGGCGCGGTTATAACCGACCACACCATGGTTTTCGTGTCAAGCACATATATCTTCTCTTCATCCTCATGCCAGTTCTGTTAGGTTGATCTCTCCACCAATGGGCCCAACGGCTCATTGGGCCCTTGACCCACGCCCTGATCGGGGGCGTCCAGCCCAAGCAAGGCTGGTGGGCCCCTGTCGCGCAGTGCTATAAAGAGGAGGTGGGGACCAGAGGCACGAGGTACGAGGTTCGTCGCCACCACTGTTCCCCACTCCTAACCCTATCCGATCTAGAGGGAGGCGCTGAAGCGATGGGAAGCCCACCGACGCCACCACTCTCGGCCATCACCATCGACCTCTACACCGACCGTCGCTGAAGCGATGGCCGGAACGCTAAGGTATACACACAAACAGATCATAGATAGTTCAATCTACTCCGAAATCCTAGCCTAGTCGATCCCATGGTCTTAACAATGGTGTCAGAGCGATCTAGGCTCTAGATTTTTCGAGTAGTACAAAGAAAAGAAATCGTGACCTACAGTTCCTAGATCGATTAAATGATGACAGATGATTACAGAAACAGAAAAAGAATTTTCGATCCAGAGAGTTTTCCCCGTCACGCGGGCCTTCGGAACCGGCCGCCGGGGCCGCCGTGCCTTCGCAGCAGCGCCTCCCGCGCGAGGCCTGGGCGTCGGCCGTCTTGGGTGCCGACGTAGAGGATGCCGCCGTAGTGCGGCAGAGGCATCGCGGTCTCCGCTCGGCCACCGCTGCCGCACAGAGGAGCGACGGAGAGAGGCGCAGAGGGGTTGAGTCGAACGATGCGAATGGGGGCGCTAGGTTTCGATCGGGAGGAACCCCTTCCAGTTCTATTCTAGCGAAATCGGCGCTGGACAGTCCGATCCTAATCGACGGTCACAGATAAAACCCTAGCGCAGACAGGCCAGTAGGCCGAAAGTGGCTTGGGCTTCTGGTCTGCCGGACCAGGCCAGAGATCAGCGCCCCGCGCTGGGCCCTTTGGGCCAGTTTAGGCTAGAGGAAAGGCCGGCAGGCGCGTGCGCTCGGTGGTTGGGCCGGTCTAAAATGGTCTTTTGTCCGTTTATTTGGGCAAATTTAATATAGTTTTTCTATTCAAATTAATAATCCAACGCAAATTTGTTTAGAAAATAGAAAAGGAATAGAAACATTCCTGCAAAGAAAAATAGAAAAGTTTCTGAAAATAAAAATATAAACTTTTCAGAAAAAGAAAAGGTCATGAATTTTTATAAAGGAAATAATAAAGTTCATGATTTTTTATTTTGGTCAAAGAAAAGTTTCTGTCAAGAATAAAAGGTCATGAATTTTTTATTCATGTTTTCCGCTGCAAAGTAAAAGTTTTATCTTCAATTAAATTGGAACCAACGGGAAAATTTAATTGGAAAAAAATGTTCTTAGCCATGTTTTACCCCTGTGGGTCAAATCTCAGATTCAGATAGCTTCTGCTATGACAGTAGAAAGATATTTGATTAAAGTTTAATTATGGTATTGTTATTTTCTGACCAACGTTGAAGATGACAATATTATAATTCAATGAATCTTATAGTTAAAAGTTCAAATCTCTGATAAGTTTTGTATCAAAGTGACAAATTTCAAAGCATTTGATAAAGAGTGAGAAATGTATATTGTTAGTTTTCCGCTGCAATAAAGTTGATAATGATGATTATTTTCTTAGCAAAGTTGCTTAATAGAAATTTTATCATCACATTATTTATAAGTTATATGCGTTATTTCCATTTCTGCCCGACGGTGATATGGAATTAATGTAGAAGGATAAGGATGATGTTTCGTTCTAATTCAGCCCAACGGTGATTTAGAATATAAAAGGAAGTTTTAAAAATTTAATGTGCGTATTTTTTAACTAGATCAACATGGGGTTATTTTTATGCTCATTATTGTTGATTATTGGCTAATTTTTCTCAGACTATAATTTTTCCATGCCTTCATTCGTGAAACGAATGTCTGGGTACTTGTGACCCGAAAGATGACCAAGAAAGGTCATAATGTGAGGGAGTATGTTCTCTCTAAAGAATGGCTTCAAAAGAAAATAATTCTCGGATATTAATATCCAAGAAAAGAAAAGAGATAGATCATTGAGAGTCTTGGTTGACGAATGTCTTTCATGTACTCTCTATGAACAAGATTTTTCAGTCAACATGATTTGAGATGAAACAAGCAACATGCATGTTTAATTTAACCAACGTCGGATCAAGCATATGTGTCAAAGAGCATTCGGATTTATTTATAAACTTGATGATTGAATATGCAGTCCAAAGAGCCAATTCTGGCATTTATGTCCCTTACAGAGAATTACCCGCATGGCGGGAAAATATGATTATGATAAAACCCGCATAGCAGGAAAAGTCTGGGAAAATCCCTGCGTAACCCGTATGGCGGCAGAAATTTTCTCAGACTTATCCTGTATGACAGGAGAAACACATGATGACTCATGTGATTTTAATGTGTCCCACTCTGGGAGAAAAGTATGGAGTAGCTATTGTGCTTTCCTAGTATCGACCATACATCTTATGTGTAACGATCATTAAGCACTCAATAACTCCGAAGAGAATAAAAGTTACAGACGAACCTAAAGATAAGAATGATATGCAAGTGTGACTTGCAAAAGTACTAATGATAAAGAACTCTGTTGAGTTTCCGAAATGGAATAAGGAAAAAGTACTCCCATACCAGTCAACAGATAACTTCGTTACATATGAAGTAATCAAATAAATGAAGTAGATACTCAAACTTTTCTCAATTCACAAGAGTTGTGAATGGTTTTTTCGAAATTGTGGCAAAAAAGTTCTTGCCACATTTCGAGGGGGGGGGGGAAGAAATATGAGATATCCATTAATGAAGAATGTGATCGTCTGGGGGAGTACGATGATCATAATAATACCCCTCAAGAAAAGAAAACTAAGGAATACTAAGTCGGTGCTTAAAGTGCCATAAAGAAGAAAGTTTTAACAGAATAAACCCAAATAATATAGTTTAAAGATACGCCATTCTTAGTGAAGATGGAGTAATCTGGGGGAGCATGGTATGAAGATACCTAAGACTTAAATAGATTGTATCTGGGGGAGCATGTTGTATGACCTATACAACACAGGTTGTTAGCTCTATAAAGGAGGAATGATTAAAACCTATTGCCGCTTGAAAATGAAAGACTATACAATTAATTTGCCTCTTGGCAATGAAAGAGGAACAACAGCCCCATATGAAAGAGGTGCCAGTATCTGAGACACAGATGGTCTCAAGGAATGAGAAAATCAGATACTTCTGATTACTATAAAGTCTATGTTAACGGAGGTTGATCCTACCTCAATTAAAGCACTCAATCGAGCTTTGAGTAGTGTCTGTTTTGTCTAAATGATAAGACACTATATGAGATGAAATAAATTTGGTGAATCCCGACGATGTTTGGGACTCATGAGTAATTTCCAATGGAGCCAAAACAATAGGCTGTAAAGGGTCTACAAGGTCAGTGTGACTCCAAAGGAAATATGTGAAGGTATAAAGCACGACTTAAATCAAAAGATTTTGTGCAAAGAGAATGAATAGATTACAATGAGTGTTAGTGGCACATCATGATCGACATCATGATCTGAGTTACATCAGATGAAAGTAAAGAACACAGGGGATACTGCCTGAAGAAGTCTTTTATGGACTAAAGCAATCAAATGTTATTTTGGGTTAAAGAAAATGAGAGGACAATTGTATCCAAGCAAAGTTATAGAATGGGAAATTCATTTCATAATCCTGTGCATGTGGATGACGTCCTACTTGCTAGTGGTCATGTCAATCTACTGCAGGAGGAAACGAAGTTCTTGTCCTCAAAGTTCAAAAGAATGTCTCTCGTTATAAGGATCGAGATTCACCGAGAAAAGAAAAAAAGGGGTATTAGGAGTGTCGCATGGGCATGCTAAGGAAAGTTTCTAAAGTATGCATGCGAGAAAACCTACACCTGTTCTTATAGTAAAGGGTAATGATTTTGGGAACTTTAGTGTTCCAAAAGTAAATACGAAATAGACCAAATGAATATGGTACCATATGCTTCAGCTGTTGGAAGCTTAATGAATGCAAAAGTATAACATTACCGTGACACAGTTCACATAACCGGGTTGTTTTGGTAATGTCCAGTCCAGATATAGATCACTGGAATGGAGTCAAAAATATTGGCCTCATGCTAAAAGGAGCAAGTGTTCTCGAAAGGTTGTGAATACAGAAATAGAACTTGTGAAATATACAGCGAAATCCACAATTGTCGCTGACTTTCACACTTGGAGTTTTTGTGTGGAAAAACTCTAAAGAATGAATCAATTATCATTAATATGATGTAAAAATAATGTACAACATGATATGAGGCCGAGGGACAGGCAAAATGGTTAAAGAAACATGTACCCGGAGTTGATAATGGTTGACGACAACAATAACCGTTAAGTAATTCGCTCCTATGACAACGAGTCAAGTGTGGTGCCAAACACATTGACACAAAGTTATACGTTGTTAAGGAGAAAGTCCGGAATTATGTTGAAATGCTTGGAGCATGAAAGCAACAGACAAGTATTTGCAGATCTGCTTATTAAAGGCTTGCCGCCCAGTGTGTTCGGAGAACACACAGTCGACATGGATTTTATGATATAGTCTAAGATTTCCGGACAATAAAAGGGCCCAAGGTTAAAGAATCTGTTTCAAAACAGAGGAGTGTGTTGTAGGTGTTGATTCTATCGGGAATGAACCGTGACGATGAAACATGCTCTACATGCAAATCTGTGATGGAACGAGTACGTTAAAAAGAGTTATTTCGAAGTATAAAGTTAAAAGTATAATGATGAGATCAAGGGGGAGAATGTTAGGTTGATCTCTCCACCAATGGGCCCAACGGCTCATTGGGTCCTTGACCCACGCCTTGATCGGGGGCGTCCAACCCAAGCAAGGCTGGTGAGCCCCTGTCGCGCAGTGCTATAAAGAGGAGGTGGGGATCAGAGGCACGAGGTACGAGGTTCGTCGCCACCACTGTTCCCCACTCCTAACCCTATCCGATCTAGAGGGAGGCGCTGAAGCGATGGGAAGCCCACCGACGCCACCACTCTCGGCCATCACCATCGACCTCTACACCGACCGTCGCTGAAGCGATGGCCGGAACGCTAAGGTATACACACAAACAGATCATAGATAGTTCAATCTACTCCGAAATCCTAGCCTAGTCGATCCCATGGTCTTAACAAGTTCTTCTTGGTGTTCGACCGCCAGTACGCGAACCGCCCAGCGGCCATACCGTCGCTGCGAGGCCACGCGAATCCCCAGTATGGAAACGATGAGTCAAGCACGACCCATTTGCCGGTGCGGGAGGAGAAGACGGCAAAGGTTTCTTCGACCCAGAGATCTATGCCGATGACCTGGAAGGAGGCATCGGCCTCGTCGGCGACGATGGCGTACCGGCCGGTGTGCCAGCGCTCGGGTGGCTGGAAGAAGATGGCAGTACACTCGAGAGGGTCGTAGACGGCGAGCTTCGACGCATAGCGGCCGCAGGAGAGGAGGAGGAGGCCACCGTCGCAGCCACGGAGGCGCCACTCGTCGGCAGCTTTAATCTCGGGGTGGCGTTGGAAGTAGAAATCGCCGAATGCTGCGGCGAGGTCCTGCTCGGGGTGACGCGAGTGTGCCGCAATGAAGCGGAGAGCAGGGTTGTGGAGGGGGAAGCGCTCGCGGCCAAGGTCGGTGAGGATGACGCCGACGAGCGGGGGCCTGCGGAGGGAGCTGAAGCGGCGGAAGACGGCGGGGTCGGAAGCGATGCGGCCCCAGCGCTTGCAGACGAGGGCGGCGCTGGCGAGTGACGCCATGTCGGGGAGGCGACGGAGTATTTCCCCGAGGAGCTCGGCGCCGGTGTAGGCCCCGGGCGGCGCCGGCGGGGTCCTGGGCTTCTTGATGCTGGCGCCCTCGCTTCTCTGCGACGGCTCCATCTCTTCCTCCCTCGCCTCCTGGATTGGGGATCGATGGTCTCGCTCCGCTCTCTGTTAGAAGGGGATTTCTTGCGAATTTTGGCGCCCATGTCATAGCAAGGCTCGCGCCAAAATCGTTTCCGTTAGCGCGAAAAGAATACCCGCGCCACTTTTTCGCGCCAAAATTTATACCCACATGCTTTTGGTCCTCCTGCTTTGCTCTGAGCTCGCGTGCAACCATCCTCTCTCCGTTTCTTTTTACCCTTCGTACAAAATAAATTTATTTGAAATCAAACTACACAAAGTTTGACCAAAATTATCTTGAAAAATATCAATATCTATAATATTAAAGTTATATAGTATGAAAATCAATTTCATGAAGCATCTAATAATATTCGTATTATGAATGTTGATATTTTTTTTTGTAAAATTGATCAAAATTTACGATTTTGGTGGAGAAAAATTTATATGCCAATTGAAAAGAAACGGATGGAGTACTAGACCCCTTAAAAGCCAACGAAATAATGATAATTAAGGGACCAACTATACACACCTAAGTCAAATTTTCGGGTTATTAGATTAAGATGCAGGTAGTCCTTATTTCTTCTTCCTCTAGCCTTTTTTTTAATCCAGACATTCCTATTTCCACAAAATCGACATGTATAAATTACAAATTCCGTCAAATTATATATAGCTATTGAGATAAATTACATAGAACCATCGTAACCAGCGAACGTTCGTTGGAAGGCATGGCAAATGCGAACGTTTTTATGGCAATTTGTGTTGTCCACGGATGTCAAATTTCTTTAGCGAGTCAATCACGTTGGTGGTGCTAGAACTTGACGCAAATGATCACCTTAGTGATAGAAACCGCAGCAAACATTGAAGTGTTGCAAAATTTTGGCTCTATTGTGCAAACACAGTGCTAATCACGGTTAGATACGAAATCGGCACTGACTAGGCGCACCAGTGTGGCCTGGGGCCCGCTGTCAACGAGAGACGGGGCGTGTGGCCTGTTTTTTTATTAAAGGAACTTGATCAAAATTCTCAAAAAAGCCCCTGTTTTTTTAAAACCCCTCAATATTTTCTCTCACAAAAATAACCCCTATTTTTTTGGAAAACCCCTCATCATTTTTTCTCACAAAAGAGTCCTGGCCCACCTACCAGCGACCTTAAAAATTATAAGGGAGACCTATACTTGTCTGTACGGGGACTAGAACCACAGACCCACGGACTGCACGAGCGGGTGTATAGCCAACCAAGCCATCGCATCTGTGGTTAACTGAGGATAGGAAATTTATATATCTTTGGAGTGAATAATCAAAATGAAAAAAGACAAGCGAGGGTATCGAACAGGAGACATCATGCGAGGTTGCACCTCTGCCTACCACTCCAACAAAGAAGATATCATGTGTAAAGAGTCAAACTATTTGTATCCAAACTGTAATCATATGTTAAAAACAGTATACATAAAAATAAACAAATAAAATTTAAAAATTGATAGTATAATTTCATTAAATATTCAATTATTAATTTTAGTTATAGCCATATAATTAATTATGATATAAAGTAATAGTCTAAAGTCAGTGCGGCCCATTTTCCGCAAGTTAGACTTTTTTAGAAATTTTAAAATTAATAATCACAGTAAAAACAACCAAGTTGGGATATTTCATGTTATAAATAATGCATACAAATAAATTAAGTTAGAGAAATGTCCTTATTTTTTTAAAATCGCGTATCATTATAAAACATCTTCATATAATGAAAAAAGTGTACATAACTTAAAATAATATTCATTTGAAGATCTGCAGTCTAGGGGCACACTATGCTCACTTATATTTTTCATACATATTTATATTTTATATCTAATTTAATTTTTAATTTATATTTTTTTAGACAATACACAAATTTATTACATCAGGTTCTTAAAGTAACCTATTTTCTATAAAATCATGAGTATTTTATTAATCATGAACATTTTCAAACTTTTATCATCATTTATTTAAATATATAATAGCTTTTTAAATTACTTGTACATATTTTTTATATAATTATTTTTAATTGTTTATAACATATGACTACAGTTTGCAAACAGAAAGTTTAATTATCCTATTTATACATTATATCTTCTTCTTTGTAGTGGCAGGCAGAGGTGCAAGTTCGTATGAGGTCGCCGGCTCAATTCCCTTGGCTATATTTTTTCATTTTGATTAAAACTATTATTCCCTACAAAGGATATAGAGATTTCCTATCCATATTCAACCACAAATGGCGATGGATGGGGTGGTACACACCTGTTTCTGTAGTCTGCATGTATGTGGTTTGAGTCCCGAGGTCCCTGGCAGGTGGGCCAGGGCTCTTTTATGAGAGAGAAAACATCATGGGTTTTTACGAATAAAACAAGGGCTTTTTGTGAGAGAGAAAATATTGACGGGACTTGTCATAAAAAAGGGGATTTTGTGAGAGAGAAATTGTCAAGCTGGGTTTTCACAAAAGAACGGGCGACTCCCCTGAAGGAAATATGCCCTAGAGGCAATAATAAAGTTGTTATTTTATATTTCCTTATATCATGATAAATGTTTATTATTCATGCTAGAATTGTATTAACCGAAAACTTGATACATGTGTGAATACTTAGACAAAACACCGTGTCCCTAGTAAGCCTCTATTAGACTAGCTCATTAATCAAAGATGGTTAACTTTCCTAACCATAGACATGTGTTGTCATTTGATGAATGAGATCACATCATTAGGAGAATGATGTGATGGACAAGACCCATCCGTTAGCTTATCATGTTGATCGTTCAGTTTTATTGCTATTGCTTTCTTCATGTCAAATACATATTCCTTCGACTATGTGATTATGCAACTCCCGGATACCGAAGGAATACCTTGTGCGCTATCAAACGTCACAACGTAACTGGGTGATTATTGTTGGAAATATGCCCTAGAGGCAATAATAAATAAGTTATTATTATATTTCCTTGTTTATGATAATCGTTTATTATCCATGCTATAATTGTATTGATAGGAAACTCAGATACATGTGTGGATACATAGACAACACCATGTTCCTAGTAAGCCTCTAGTTGACTAGCTCGTTGATCAATAGATGGTTACGGTTTCCTGACCATGGACATTGGATGTCATTGATAACGGGATCACATCATTAGGAGAATGATGTGATGGACAAGACCCAATCCTAAGCATAGCACAGAGATCGTGTAGTTCGTATGCTAAAGCTTTTCTAATGTCAAGTATCTTTTCCTTAGACCATGACATTGTGCAACTCCCGGATACCGTAGGAATGCTTTGGGTGTACCAAACGTCACAACGTAACTGGGTGGCTATAAAGGTGCACTACAGGTATCTCCGAAAGTGTCTGTTGGGTTGGCACGAATCGAGACTGTGATTTGTCACTTCGTGTAAACGGAGAGGTGTCTCTGGGCCCACTCGGTAGAACATCATCATAATGTGCACAATGTGACCAAGGGGTTGATCACGGGATGATGTGTTACGGAATGAGTAAAGAGACTTGCCGGTAACGAGATTGAACAAGGTATCGGTATACCGACGATCGAATCTCGGGCAAGTACAATACCGCTAGACAAAGGGAATTGTATACGGGATCGATTGAGTCCTTGACATCGTGGTTCATCCGATGAGATCATCGTGGAACATGTGGGAGCCAACATGGGTATCCAGATCCAGCTGTTGGTTATTGACCGGAGAACGTCTCGGTCATGTCTGCATGGTTCCCGAACCTGTAGGGTCTACACACTTAAGGTTCGATGACGCTAGGGTTATAAAGGAAGTTTGTATGTGGTTACCGAATGTTGTTCGGAGTCCCGGATGAGATCCCGGACGTCACGAGGAGTTCCGGAATGGTCCGGAGGTAAAGATTTATATATGGGAAGTCCTGTTTTGGTCACCGGAAAAGTTTCGGGTTTTATCGGTAACGTACCGGGACCACCGGGAGGGTCCCGGGGGTCCACCAAGTGGGGCCACCGGCCCCGGAGGGCTGCATGGGCCAAGTGTGGGAGGGGACCAGCCCCAGGTGGGCTGGTGCGCCCCCCCACAAGGGCCCAAGGCGCCTAGGGTTTGGGGAGGGGGTGCTTCCACCTAACTTGGGGGGCAAGTTTCCCCCCTCTCCCCCTTGGCCGCCACCCTTAGATGGGATTGGGGCATCCGCACCCCTTGGGGTGGAAACCCTAGAGGGGGCGCACCCCCTCCCTCTCCCCTATATATACTTGAGGGTTTTGGGGCTGCCAACACATGAGTTTAACCTCTCCCTGGCGCAGCCCTACCTCTCTCCCTCCTCCTCTCCCGCGGTGCTTGGCGAAGCCCTGCAGGATTGCCACGCTCCTCCATCACCACCACGCCGTTGTGCTGCTGCTGGATGGAGTCTTCCTCAACCTCTCCCTCTCTCCTTGCTGGATCAAGGCGTGGGAGACGTCACCGGGCTGTACGTGTGTTGAACGCGGAGGTGCCGTCCGTTCGGCACTAGGATCTCCGGTGATTTGGATCACGATGAGTATGACTCCTTCAACCCCGTTCTCTTGAACGCTTCCGCTTAGCGATCTACAAGGGTATGTAGATGCACTCTCCTTCCCCTCATTGCTGGTTTCTCCATAGATAGATCTTGGTGACACGTAGGAAAATTTTGAATTTCTGCTACGTTCCCCAACAATTATAAAGATGCTCTACAGGTATCCGAAGGTGTTTTTTGGGTTGGCATAGATCAAGATTAGAATTTGTCACTCTGAGAATTAGAGAGGTATCTCTGGGCCCACTCGGTAATGCACATCATAAAAAAGCCTTGCAAGCAAAGTGACTAATGAGTTAGTTGCGGGATGATGTATTATGGAACAAGTAAAGAGACTTGCCGGTAACGAGATTGAACTAGGTATATAGATACCGATGATCGAATCTCCGACAAGTAACATACCAATGACAAAGGGAATAACGTATGTTGTCATTACGGTACAACTGATAAAGATCTTCGTAGAATATGTGGGAACCAGTATGAGCAACCAGGCTTCGCTATTGGTTATTGACCGGAGAGGTGTCTCGGTCATGTCTACATAGTTCTCGAACCCGTAGGGTCCGCATGCTTAACGTTTAATGACAATTTTGTATTATATGAGTTATGTGATTTGGTGACCGAATGTTGTTCGGAGTCCCGGATGAGATCACGGACATGACGAGCAGTCTCGAAATGGTCAAGAGGTGAAGATTCATATATTGGACGATGATATTCGGACACCGGAAGTGTTCCGGGGATACCGGGTACATATCGGGTCACTGGAAGGGGTTCCGGGCATCCCCCCCGGCAACTACATGGGCCTAATGGGCCAATAAGGGGACAGACCAGCCCTTGGGGGGCTGGTGCGCCCCATGTAGGCCGAAATAGGAGGGGAAGGAAAGAAAGGAAGAGAGAAAGGAAGGGGAGCAATTCGACCTCCCCTTCCTTCTCTCCTCCCTCCTCCTTCCTTCCCCCTCCGGATGAATATGGAAGGGGGAGGCCGAATTGGGAGGCGCCCAAGTAGGATTCCTCCTAGTTGGGGCGCCCCTTGGCTGCCTCCCCTCCCCTTCAACCTATATGTATGAAGGGGGCACCGCTAGAACACAAACGAACAATTATTAGCTGTGTGCGGCACCCCCCTCCATAGTTTACGCCTCCAGTCATATCTTCATAGTGCTTAGGCGAAGCCCTGCACAAATCACTTCACCATCACCATCACCACGCCGTCATGTTGACGGAACTCTCCCTCGACACTTTGTTGGGTCAAGAGTTCGAGGGACGTCATCGAGCTGAACGTGTGCAGAACTCAGAGGTGTCGTACGTTCGGTGCTTGATTGGTCGGAACGAGAAGAAGTTCGACTACATCAACCGCGTTGTCAAACGCTTTCGCTTTTGGTCTACGAGGGTATGTGGACACACTATCCCCTTCTCGTTGCTATGCATCTCCTAGATAGATCTTGCGTGAGCGTAGGAATTTTTCTGAAATTGCATGCTATGTTCCCCAACAGTGGCATCCGAGCCAGGTCTATGCGTAGATGATATGCACGAGTAGAACACAAAGAGTTGTGGCGGTGATCATCATACTGCTTACCACCAACGTCTTATTTTGATTCAGCGGTATTGTTGGATGAAGCGGCCCGGACCAACCTTACATGACCACGTTCATGAGACCGGTTCCACCGACAGACATGCAACTAGTTTTGCATAAAGGTGGCTGGCGGGTGTGTGTTTCTCCAACTTTAGTTGAATCGAATTTGACTGCAGCCTGTCCTTGTTGAAGGTTAAGACAACAAACTTGATTAATCACCATTGTGGTTTTGATGCGTAGGCAAGAACATTCTTGTTAGAAGCCCGTAGCAGCCATGTAAAACTTGCAACAACAAAGTAGAGGACGTCTAACTTGTTTTTGCAGGGCATGTTGTGATGTGATATGGCCAAGACATGATGTGATATACGTTGTTGTATGAGATGATCATGTTTTGTAAAAGTTATCGGCAACTGGCAGGAGCCTTATGGTTGTCGCTTTATTGTATGAAATGCAAACGCCATGTAATTGTTTTACTTTATCACTATGCATTAGCAATAGTTAGCAAGACGACCATGACGCTACGATGGAGATCAAGGTATGAAGCCGGTGACGATGGAAATCATGACAGTGCTTTGGAGATGGAGATCAAAGGCACAAGATGATGATGGCCATATCACATCACATATTTTGATTGCATGTGATGTTTATCTTTTGTGCATCTTATTTTGCTCGAGGGATGTCTATCTAAGTGGGAGTTCTTAAGTAATATGATTATTTAAACTTAATTTATCATGAACTTAGTCCTGATAGTTTTTGCATATCTATGTTGTAGATCAATAGCTCGGGATATAGCTCCTATATATATTTTCGATATGTTCCTAGAGAAAAGTTGAAAGATGATAGTAGCAATGATACAGACTGGGTCCGTGATATGAGGATTATCATCATTGCTGCACAGAAGAATTATGTCATTGATGCACCGCTAGGTGACTGATACGTCTCCAACGTATCTATAATTTTTGATTCTTCCATGCTATTATATTACCCGTTTTGGATGTTTATGGGCTTTACTATACACTTTAATATCATTTTTGGGACTAACCTATTAACCGGAAGCCCAACCCAAATTGCTGTTTTTTGCCTATTTCAGTGTTCCGAAGAAAAGGAATATCAAACAGAGTCCAAACAGAATGAAACCTTCGGGAGAGATCTTTTTGGAACAAACGCAATCCAGGAGACTTGGAGTGGATGTCAAGAAGCAGCCGAGGCGGCCACGAGACGGGAGGGTGCGCCCTAGCGGGGTGGGCGCGCCCCCCACCCTCGTGGGCCCCTCGTGGCTCCCCTGACCGACCTCCTTCGCCTATATATATCTACGTACCCCGAAAACATCCAGGAGCACCACGAAAACCTATTTCCACCGCCGCAACCTTCTGTGCCCGTGAGATCCCATCTTGGAGCCTTTTCTGGCGCTCCGCCAGAGGGGGAATCGATCATGGAGGGCTTCTACATCATTGCCAAGGCCTCTCCGATGAGTTGTGAGTAGTTTACCACAAACCTTCGGGTCCATAGTTATTAGCTAGATGGCTTCTTCTCTCTCTTTGAATCTCAATACAATGTTCTCCTCGATCTTCTTGGAGATATATTTGATGTAACTCTTTTTGCAGTGTGTTTGTCGAGATCCGATGAATTGTGGGTTTATGATCAAGTTTACCTATGAGAAATATTTGAATCTCCTCTGAATTCTTTTATGTATGATTGGTTATCTTTGCAAGTCTCTTCGAATTATCAGTTTGGTTTGGCCTACTAGATTGATCTTTCTTGCAATGGGAGAAGTGCTTAGCTTTGGGTTCAATCTTGCGGTGTCCTTTCTAGTGACAACAGGGGCAGCAAGGCACATATTGTATTGTTGCCATCGAGGATAAAAATATGGGTTTTATATCATATTGCTTGATTTTATCCCTCTACATCATGTCATCTTGCCTAATGCGTTACTCTGTTCTTATGAACTTAATACTCTAGATGCATGCTGGATAGCGATCGATGTGTGGAGTAATAGTAGTAGATACAGGCAGGAGTCGGTCTACTTGTTGCGGACGTGATGCCTATATACATGATCATGCCTAGATATTCTCATAACTATGCACTTTTCTATCAATTGCTTGATAGTAATTTGTTCACCCACTGTAATACTTATGCTATCTTGAGAGAAGCCACTAGCGAAACCTATGGCCCCCGGGTCTATTTTCCATCATATAAGTTTTCATCTACTTTATTTTGCAATCTTTACTTTCCAATCTATATCATAAAAATACCAAAAATATTTATCTTATCTTATTATCTTTATCAGATCTCACTTTCGCAAGTGGCCGTGAAGGGATTGACAACCCCTTTATCACGTTGGTTGCGAGGTTCTTGTTTTGTTTGTGTAGGTACGAGGGACTTGCGTGGAGCCTCCTACTGGATTGATACCTTGGTTCTCAAAATTGAGGGAGATACTTACACTACTTTACTGCATCACCCTTTCCTCTTCAAGGGAAAAACGCAATGCTCAAGAGGTAGCAAGAAGGATTTCTGGCGCCATTGCGAGGGAGGTCTTCGCTCAAGTCAAGACATACCAAGTACCCATCACAAACTCTTCTCCCTCGCATTACATTATTTGCCATTTGCCTCTTGTTTTCCTCTCCCCCACTTCACCCTTGCCGTTTTATTTGCCCTTTATTTTCCCGTTCGCCTCTTTTTTTTTGCTTGCCTCTTGTGTGCTTGTGTGTTGGATTGCTTGCCACGATGGCTCAAGATAATACTAAATTGTGTGACTTTTCCAATAGCAACAATAATGATTTCCTTAGCACTTGGATTGCTCCTCTTAACGATGATGAATCTTGTGAAATCAATGCTGCTTTGTTGAATCTTGTTATGAAAGATCAATTCTCTGGCCTTCCTAGTGAAGATGCCGCTACTCATCCAAACAACTTTGTTGATTTGTGTGATATGCAAAAGAAGAAAGACATGGATAATGATATTGTTAAATTGATGTTATTTCCGTTTTCGCTTAGAGATCGTGCTAAAACTTGGTTTTCGTCTTTGCCTAAAAATAGTATTGATTCATGGAATAAGTGCAAATATGCTTTTATCTCTAAGTATTTTCCTCCCGCTAAGATCATCTCTCTTAGAAACGATATTATGAATTTTAAGCAACTTGATCATGAGCATGTTGCCCAATCTTGGGAGAGGATGAAATTAATGATTCGCAATTGCCCTACACATGGTTTAAATTTATGGATGATCATACAATTTTTTTATGCCGGATTGAATTTTGCTTCTAGAAATCTTTTAGATTTGGCCGTGGGAGGCACTTTCATGGAAATCACTTTAGGAGAAGCTAGTAAACTCCTAGATAATATTATGGTTAATTATTTTCAATGGCACACCGAAAGATCTACTAGTAAAAAAGTTCATGCGATAGAAGAGATTAATGTTTTGAGTGGAAAGATAGATGAACTTATGAAATTGTTTGCTAATAAGAGTGCTCCTATTGATCCCAATGATATGCCTTTGTCTACATTGATTGAGAATAATAACGAATCTATGGATGTGAATTTTGTTGGTAGGAATAATTTTGGTAACAACGCATATAGAGGAAACTTTAATCCTAGGCCGTTTCCTAGTAATTCCTCTAATAATTATGGTAATTCCTACAACAACTCTTATGGAAATTTTAATAAGATTCCCTCTGATTTTGAGAATAGTGTTAAATAATTTATGATCTCTCAAAAGAATTTCTATGCTTTGCTTGAAGAAAAATTGCTTAAAGTTGATGAATTGGCTAGGAACATGGATAGAATTTCTCTTGATGTTGATTCTTTGAAACTTAGATCTATTCCACCTAAGCATAATATCAATGAGTCTCTCAAAGCCATGAGAATTTCCATTGATGAGTGCAAAAAAAGAACCGCTAGGATGCGTGCTAAGAAAGATTGCTTTGTAGGAGCGTGTTCTTCTAGTTTTCATGATAATAATGATGAAGATCTAAAAGTGATTGATGTGTCTCCTATTAAATCTTTGTTTTGCAATATGAATATTGATAATAATGGGACTGGAGATGAGTCAACTTTAGTTAAAAGGCGTCCCAATGATTCGGAGTTTTTAGATCTTGATGCTAAATTTGGTAAAAGTGGGATTGGAGAGATCAAAACTTTACATAGCAATGAACTTACTATTTTGGATCTCAAGGAATTTAATTATGATAATTGTTATTTAGTAGATTGTATTTCCTTGTTGCAATCCGTGTTGAATTCTCCTCATGCTTATAGCCAAAATAAAGCTTTTACCAAACATATCATTGATGCTTTGATGCAATCTTATGAAGAAAAACCTGAATTGGAAGTTTCTATCCCTAGAAAACTTTATGATGAGTGGGAACCTACTATTAAATTAAAATTAAAGATCATGAATGCTATGCTTTGTGTGATTTGGGTGCTAGCGTTTCCACGATTCCAAAAACTTTATGTGATGTGCTAGGTTTTCGTGAATTTGATGATTGCTCTTTAAACTTGCACCTTGCAGATTCCACTATTAAGAAACCTATGGGAAGGATTAATGATGTTCTTATTGTTGCAAATAGGAATTATGTGCCCGTAGATTTTATCATTCTTGACATAGATTGCAATTTTCCATGTCCTGTTATTCTTGGTAGACCTTTCCTTAGAATGATTGGTGCAATTATTGATATGATGGAAGGAAATATTAGATTCCAATTTCCATTAAGGAATGGCATGGAATTGTTGGGAAACGTAGTAATTTCAAAAAATTTCCTACGCACACGCAAGATCATGTTGATGCATAGCAACGAGAGGGGAGAGTGTGTCCACGTACCCTCGTACACCGAAAGCGGAAGCGTTAGAACAATGCAGTTGATGTAGTCGTACGTCTTCACAGCCCGACCAATCAAGCACCGAAACTACGGCACCTCCGTGTTCTAGCACACGTTCAGCTCGATGACATCCCTCGAACTCCGATCCAGCCGAGTGTCGAGGGAGAGTTCCGTCAGCATGACGGCGTGGTGACGATCTTGATGTTCTACTGTCGCAGGGCTTCGCCTAAGCACCGCTACGATATTATCGAGGTGGACTATGGTGGAGGGGGGCACCGCACACGGCTAAGTGATCCAAGGGATCAATTGTTGTTGTGCCTAGAGGTGCCCCCCTGCCCCCGTATATAAAGGAGCAAGGGGGGAGGGGGCGGCCGGCCTAGGACGGGGCGCGCCAAGGGAAGTCCTACTCCCACCGAGAGTAGGACTCCCTCCTTCCTTGTTGGAGTAGGAGAAGGGGAAAGAGGGGGAGAGGAAAAAGGAAAAGGGGGTTGCGCCCCTTGTACAATTCGGAACCGAGGGGGGGTGCAAGCCTCCTTCCTTTTGGCCTTTCTCCTCTATTCCCGTATGGCCCAATAAGGCCCATATACTCCCCGCGAATTCCCCTAACTCTCCGGTACTCCGTAAAATACCCGAATCACTCGGAACCTTTCCGAAGTCCGAATATAGTCCTCCAATATATCGATCTTTACGTCTCGCCTATTTCGAGACTCCTCGTCATGTCCCCGATCTCATCCGGGACTCCGAACTCCTTCGGTACATCAAAACTCATAAACTCATAATATAACTGTCATCGAAACCTTAAGTGTGCGGACCCTACGGGTTCGAGAACAATGTAGACATGACCGAGACATGTCTCCGGTCAATAACCAATAGCGGAACCTGGATGCTCATATTGGCTCCCACATATTCTACGAAGATCTTTATCGGTCAAACCGCATAACAACATACGTTGTTCCCTTTGTCATCGGTATGTTACTTGCCCGAGGTTTGATCGTCGGTATCTTAATACCTAGTTCAATTTCGTTACTGGCAAGTCTCTTTACTCGTTACGTAATACATCATCCCGCAACTAACTCATTAGTTGCAATGCTTGCAAGGCTTATAGTGATGTGCATTACCGAGTGGGCCCAGAGATACCTCTCGGACAATCGAAGTGACAAATCCTAATCTCGAAATACGCCAACCCAACATGTACCTTCAGAGACACCTGTAGAGCTCCTTTGTAATCACCCAGTTATGTTGTGACGTTTGATAGCACACAAAGTGTTCCTCCGGTAAACGGGAGTTGCATAATCTCATAGTCATAGGAACATGTATAAGTCATGAAGAAAGCAGTAGCAACATACTAAATGATCAAGTGCTAAGGCTAACGGAATGGGTCAAGTGAATCACATCATTCTCCTAATGATGTGATCCCGTTAATCAAATGACAACTCTTTTGTCCATGGCTAGGAAACATAACCATCTTTGATAAACGAGCTAGTCAAGTAGAGGCATACTAGTGACACTATGTTTGTCTATGTATTCACACATGTATTATGTTTCCGGTTAATACAATTCTAGCGTGAATAATAAACATTTATCATGATATAAGGAAATAAATAATAACTTTATTATTGCCTCTAGGGCATATTTCCTTCAGTCTCCCACTTGCACTAGAGTCAATAATCTAGTTCACATCATCATGTGATTCAACACCAATATTCACATCTGTATGTGATTAACACCCATAGTTCACATTGTCATGTGACCAACACCCAAAGGGTTTACTAGAGTCAATAATCTAGTTCACATCGCTATGTGATTAACACCCAAAGAGAACTAAGGTATGATCATGTTTTGCTCATGAGAGAAGTTTAGTCAACGGGTCTGTCACATTCAGAGCCGTATGTATTTTGCAAATATTCTATGTCTACAATGCTCTGCACGGAGCTACTCTAGCTTATTGCTCCCACTTTCAATATGTATCCAGATTGAGACTTAGAGTCATCTGGATTAGTGTAAAAGTTTGCACCGATGTAACTTTTACGACGAACTCTTTTATCACCTCCATAATCGAGAAACATCTCCTTAGTCCTCACTAAGGATATTCTTGACCGCTGTCCAGTGATGTACTATTAGATCAAAATTGTATTCCTTTGCCAAATTCAGAGCAATGTATACAATAGGTCTGGTCCATAGCATGGCATACTTTTATAGAACCTATGATTAATGCATAGGGAATGACTTTCATTCTCTTTCTATTTTCTGCCGTGGTCGGGATTTGAGTCTTACTCAATTTCATACCTTTGCAACACAGGCAAGAACTCTTTCTTTGACTGTTCCATTTTGAACTACTTCAAAATCTTGTCAAGGTATGTACTCATTGAAAATCTTATCAAGCATCTTGATCTATCTCTATAGATCTTGATGCTCAATGTGTAAGCAGCTTTACTGAGGTCTTTCTTTGAAAAACTCTTTTCAAACACTCCTTTATGCTTTGCAGAAAAATTCTACATCATTTCCGATGAACAATATGTTATTCACACATTCTTATTAGAGAGTCTGTAGTGCTCCCACTCACTTTCTTGTAAATACAGGCCTTTCCAAAAGTCTGTATAAAACCATATGCTTTGATCAACTCATCAAAGCGTATATTCCAACTCCGAGATGCTTGCACTAGTTTATTGATGGATCGCTGGAGCTTGCACATTTTGTTAGCACTTTTAGGATTGACAAAACCTTCTGGTTGTATCATACACAACACTTCTTTAAGAAATATCCATTTAAGGAATGTAACTTTGACATCCATTTACCAGATTTCATAAAATGTGGCAATTGCTAACATGATTCGGATAGATTTAAGCATCGTTACGAGTGAGAAAATCTCATCATATTCAACACCTTGAACTTGTCGAAAACCTTTCGCAACAAGTCGAGCTTTGCAGATAATAACACTACTATCAGCGTCCGTCTTCCTCTTGAAGATCCATTTATTTTCTATGGCTTGCCGATCATCGGGCAAGACAACCAAAGTCCATAATTTGTTCTCATACATGGATCCCATCTCAGATTTCATGGCCTTAAGCCATTTCGCGGATTCTGGGCTCATCATCGCTTCCTCATAGTTTGTAGGTTCATCATGGTCTAGTAACATGACTTCCAGAATAGGATTACCGTATCACTCTGGTGCGGATCTTACTCTGGAAGACCTACGAGGTTCGGTAGTAACTTGATCTGAAGCTTCATGATCATCATCATTAGCTTCCTCACTAATTGGTGTAGGAATCACAGGAACTGATTTCTGTGATGAACTACTTTCCAATAAGGGAGCAGGTACAATTACCTCATCAAGTTCTACTTCCCTCCCACTCACTTCTTTCGAGAGAAACTCCTTCTCTAGAAAGGATCCATTCTTAGCAACAAAGACTTTTGCCTTCGGATCTGTGATAGAAGGTGTACCCAACAATTTCCTTTGGGTATTCTATGAAGACGCACTTCTCCGATTTGGGTTTGAGATTATCAGGTTGAATTTTTTTCACATAAGCATCGCAGCCCCAAACTTTAAGAAACGACAACTTTGGTTTCTTGCCAAACCACAGTTCATAAGGCATCGTCTCAACGGATTTTGATGGTGCCCTTTTTAAAGTGAATGCAACTGTCTCTAATGCATAACCCCAAAACGATAGTGGTAAACCGATAACAAACATCATAGGTCGCACAATATCCAATAAAGTGCAGTTACGACATTCGTACACACCATAACATTGTGGTGTTTCCAGGTGGTGTGAACTGTGAAACTATTCCACATTGTTTTATATGAAGGCCAAACTCGTAACTCAAATATTCTCCTCCACAATCAGATCATAGAAACTTTATTTTCTTGTTACGATGATTCTCCACTTCACTCTGAAATTCTTTGAACTTTTCAAATGTTTCAGACTTGTGTTTCATTAAGTAGATATATCCATATCTACTCAAATCATCTGTGAAGGTCAGAAAATAACGATACTTGCCACGAGCATCAACACTCATTGGATCACATACATCGGTATGTATTATTTCCAATAAGTCAGTAGCTCATTCCATTGTTCCGGAGAATGGAGTTTTAGTCATCTTGCCCAAAAGGCACGGTTCGCAAGCATCAAATGATTCATAACCAAGTGATTCAAAAAATCCATCTTTATGGAGTTTCTTCATGTGCTTTACACCGGTATGACCCAAATGGCAGTGCCACAAGTATGTTGTACTATCATTATCAACTTTGCATCTTTTGGCATCAATATTATGAATATGTGTATCACTACGATCGAGATCCAACAAACTATTTTCATTGGGTGTATGACCATTGAATGTTTTATTCATGTAAACAGAACAACAATTATTCTCTGACTTTAAATGAATAACCGTATTGCAATAAACATGATCAAATCATATTCATGCTCAACGCAAACGCCAAATAACATTTATTTAGGTTTAACACTAATCCCGAAAGTATAGGGAGTGTGCGATGATGATCATATCAATCTTGGAACCACTTCCAACACACATCATCACTTCACTCTCAACTAGTCTCTGTTTATTCTGTAACTCCTGTTTCGAGTTACTAATTTTTAGCAACCGAACAAGTATCAAATACTCAGGGGCTACTATAAACACTAGTAAGGTACACATCAATAACCTGTATATCAAATATACCTTTGTTAACTTTGCCATCCTTCTTATCCACCAAATATTCAGGGTATTTCTGCTTCTAGTGACCATTTCCTTTGCAGTATAATCACTCAGTTTCAGGCTTTGGTCCAGCTTTGGGCTTCCTCGCGGGAGTGACAACTTGCTTGCCATTCTGCTTGAAGTTCCCTTTCTTTCCCTTTGCGCTTTTCTTGAAACTAGTGGTCTTGTCAATCATCAACACTTGATGCTCTTTTCTTGATTTCTACCTTCGTCGATTTCAGCATCACGAAGAGCTCGGGAATCGTTTTCGTCATCCCTTGCATTATAGTTCATCACGAAGTTTCAGTAACTTGGTGATGGTGACTAGAGAACTCTGCCAATCACTATCTTATCAGGAAGATTAACTCCCACTCGATTCAAGTGATTGTAGTACTCAGACAATCTAAGTACTTTCTCAATAGTTGAGCAATTCTCCTCCATCTTTTAGGCGAAGTATTTTTCAGAGGTCTCATACCTCTTGACACGGGCATGAGTCTGAAATACCAATTTCATCTCATGGAACATCTCATATGTTCCATGACGTTTCAAAAATGTTTTTGTAGTCCCGGTTCTAAGCCATAAAGCATGGTGCACAAAACTATCAAGTAGTCATCATATTGAGCTAGCCAAACGTTCATAACATTTGCATCTGCTCCTGCAATAGGTCTGTCACCTAGCGGTGCATCAAGGACATAATTCTTCTGTGCAGCAATGAGGATAAACCTCAGATCACGGACCAAGTCCGCATCATTGCTACTAACATTTTTCAACATAGTTTTTTCTAGGAACACATATAAAAACATAGGGAAGCAAAAACATAGGGAAGCAACAACGCGAGCTATTGATCTATAACATAATTTGCAAAATACTACCAGGACTAAGTTCATGATAAATTCAAGTTCAATTAATCATATTACTTAAGAACTCCCACTTAGACAAACATCTCTCTAGTCATCTAAGTGATCACGTGATCCAAATCAACTAAACCATGTCCGATAATCACGTGAGATGGAGTAGTTTTCAATGGTGAACATCACTATGTTGATCATATCTACTATATGATTCACGTTCAACCTTTCGGTCTCCGTGTTCCGAGGCCATATCTGTATATGCTAGGCTCGTCAAGTTTAACCTGAGTATTCCGCGTGTGCAACTGTTTTGCACCCGTTGTATTTGAACGTAGAGCCTATCACACCCGATCATCACGTGGTATCTCAGCACGAAGAACTTTCGCAACGGTGCATACTTAGGGAGAACACTTCTTGATAATTAGTGAGAGATCATCTTAAAATGCTACCGCCGAACTAAGCAAAATAAGATGTATAACAGATAAACATCATATGCAATCAAAATATGTGACATGATATGGCCATGATCATCTTGCGCCTTTGATCTCCATCTCCAAAGTACTGTCATGATCTCTATCGTCACCGGCACGATACTATGATCTTCATCATCTTGATCTATATCAATGTGTCGTCACATGGTCGTCTCGCCAACTATTGCTCTTGCAACTATTGCTATCACATAGCGATAATGTAAAGCAATTATTTGGCACTTGCATATTATGCAACAAAGAGACAACCATAGAGCTTCTGCCAGTTGCCGATAACTTCAACAAAACATGATCATCTCATACAAGAACTTATATCTCATCGTGTCTTGACCATATCACAACATGCCCTGCAAAAACAAGTTAGACGTCCTCTACTTTGTTGTTGCAAATTTTACGTGGCTGCTACGGGCTGAGCAAGAACCGTTCTTACCTATGCATCAAAACCACAACGATAGTACATCAAGTTAGTGCTGTTTTAACCTTCTCAAGGACCGGGCGTAGCCACACTCGGTTCAACTAAAGTTGGAGAAACTGACACCCGCCAGCCACCTGTGTGCAAAGCATGTTGGTAGAACCAATCTCGCGTAAGCGTACGCGTAATGTTTGTTCGGGCCGCTTCATCCAACAATACCGCCGAACCAAAGTATGACATGCTGGTACGCAGTATGACTTGTATCGCCCACAACTCACTTGTGTTCTACTCGTGCATATAACATCAACGCATAAAACATAGGCTCGGATGCCACTGTTGGGAAACGTAGTAATTTCAAAAAATTTCCTACGCACACCCAAGATCATGGTGATGCATAGCAACGAGAGGGGAGAGTGTGTCCACGTACCCTCGTAGACCGAAAGCGGAAGCGTTAGAACAATGCGGTTGATGTAGTCGTACGTCTTCATGGCCCGACCAATCAAGCACCGAAACTACGGCACCTCCGAGTTCTAGCACACGTTCAGCTTGATGACGTCCCTCGAACTCCGATCCAGCCGAGTGTCGAGGGAGAGTTCCGTCAACACGACGGCATGGTGACGATCTTGATGTTCTACCGTCGCAGGGCTTCGCCTAAGCACCGCTACGATATTATCGAGGTGGACTATGGTGAAGGGGGGCACCACACATGGCTAAGTGATCCAAGGGATCAATTGTTGTTGTGCCTAGAGGTGCCCCCTGTCCCCGTATATAAAGGAGCAAGGGGGGAGGGGGCGGCCGGCCTAGGAGGGGGCGCGCCAAGGGGAGTCCTACTCCCACCTGGGGTAGGACTCCCTCCTTCCTTGTTGGAGTAGGAGAAGGGGAAAGAGGGGGAGAGGAAAAAGGAAAAGGGGGCTGCACCCCTTGTCCAATTCGGACCAGAGGGGGGGGGGGCGCAGGCCTCCTTCCTTTTGGCCTTTCTCCTCTATTCCCGTATGGCCCAATAAGGCCCATATACTCCCCGGCGAATTCCCCTAACTCTCCGGTACTCCGAAAAATACCCGAATCACTCGGAACCTTTCCGAAGTCCGAATATAGTCGTCCAATATATCAATCTTTACGTCTCGACCATTTAAAGACTCCACGTCATGTCCCCGATCTCATCCGGGACTCCGAACTCCTTCGGTACATCAAAACTCATAAACTCATAATATAACTGTCATCAAAACCTTAAGCGTGCGGACCCTATGGGTTCGAGAACAATGTAGACATGACCGAGACATGTCTCCGGTCAATAACCAATAGCGGAACCTGGATGCTCATATTGGCTCCCACATATTTTACGAAGATCTTTATCGGTCAAACCGCATAACAACATACGCTGTTCCCTTTGTCATCGGTATGTTACTTGCCCGAGATTTGATCGTCGGTATCTTAATACCTAGTCCAATCTCATTACCGGCAAGTCTCTTTACTCGTTACGTAATACATCATCCCGCAACTAACTCATTAGTTGCAATGCTTGCAAGGGTTATAGTGATGTGCATTACTGAGTGGGCCCAGAGATACCTCTCCGACAATCGGAGTGACAAATCCTAATCTCAAAATATTCCAACCCAACATGTACCTTTGGAGACACCTGTAGAGCTCCTTTATAATCACCTAGTTACATTGTGACATTTGGTAGCACACAAAGTGTTCCTCCGGTAAATGGGAGTTGCATAATCTCATAGTCATAGGAACATGTATAAGTCATGAAGAAACCAGCAGCAACATACTAAATGATCAAGTGCTAAGGCTAACGGAATGGGTCAAGTCAATCACATCATTCTCCTAATGATGTGATCCCATTAATCAAATGACAACTCTTTTGTCCATGGCTAGGAAACATAACCATCTTTGATAAACGAGCTAGTCAAGTAGAGGCATACTAGTGACACTATGTTTGTCTATGTATTCACACATGTATTATGTTTCCGGTTAATACAATTCTAGCACGCATAATAAACATTTATCATGATATAAGGAAATAAATAATAACTTTATTATTGCCTCTAGGGCATATTTCCTTCAGGAATACTTTCCTAGAAAGAAAATCAAATTACCTTATGAATCTATTATGAGAGCCTCTTATGAGTTGAATACTAAAGATGGTAATACTTAGACCTATTCTCGCTTTTATGCATAGCTAGAGGCGTTAAACGATAGCGCTTGTTGGGAGGCAACCCAATTTTATTTTTGTTCCTTGATTTTTTGCTTCTGTTTAGTAATAAATAATTCATATAGCTTCTGTTTAGATGTGGTTTTATGTTTTAATTAGTGTTTGTGCCAAGTCGAACCTATAGGATAACCTACGGTGATAGTTAATTTGATCTTGCTGAAAAACAGAAACTTTTGCGCACACAAGAATAATTTTAACAAATCACAGAAACGTGCTTTTTAGTTGATTCTTTTTGAAGTAGATTAATAGACAAATTTCCTAGGACTTTCTATTTTGGTAGGAGTTTTTGAGTTCCATAAGTATTCGCAAGTTACATATTGCTACAGACTGTTCTGTTTTTGACAGATTCTGTTTTTCGTGTGTTGTTTGCTTATTTTGATGATTCTATGGCTAGTATCGGGGGGTATGAACCATAGAGAAGTTGGAATATAGTAGGTTTAACACCAATATAAATAAATAATGAGTTCATTATAGTAACTAAAGTGGTGGTTTTTCTTTCTTGCACTAACGAAGCTTATGAGATTTTCTGTTGAGCTTTGTGTTGTGAAGTTTTCATGTTTTGGGTAAAGATTTGATGGACTATGGAATAAGGAGTGGCAAGAGCCTAAGCTTGGGGATGCCCATGGAACCCCAAGATAATTCAAGGACAACCAAAAGCCTAAGCTTGGGGATGCCCCGGAGGGCATCCCCTCTTTCGTCTTCGTCTATCGGTAACTTTACTTGGAGCTATATTTTTATTCACCACATGATATGTGTTTTGCTTGGAGCGTCTTGTATGATATGAGTCTTTGATTTTTAGTTTACCACAATCATCCTTGATGTACACACCTTTTGGGAGAGACACACATGATTCGGAATTTATTAGAATACTCTATGTGCTTCACTTATATCTTTTGAGCTAGACAATTTTGCTCTAGTACTTCATTTATATCTTTTTCGAGCACGGTGATGGTTTTATTTTGTAGAAATTATTGATCTATCATGCCTCACTTATATTATTTTGAGAGTCTTTTAGAACAGCATGGTATTTGCTTTGGTTATAAAATTGGTCCTAATATGATGGGCATCCAAGTTGGGTATAATAAAAACTATCATAGAAAGTGCATTGAATACTATGAGAAGTTTGATGCTTGATGATTGTTTTGAGATATGAGTGTCGGTGTCAAAACTGGCGGATCTCGGGTAGGGGGTCCCGAACTGTGTGTCTAAGGCTAATGGCAACAGGATACTGGGGACACGATGTTTACCCAGGTTCAGGCCCTCCCGATGGAGGTAATACCCTAGTTCCTGCTTGATTGATCTTGATGATATGAGTATTACAAGAGTTGATCTACCACGAGATCGTAGAGGCTAAACCCTAAGAAGCTAGCCTATGATTATGATTATTCTTATCCTACGGACTAAACCCTCCAGTTTATATAGACACCAGAGGGGGCTAGGGTTACACAGAGTCGGTTACAAAGAAGGGGATCTAACATCCGAATCGCCAAGCTTGCTTTCCACACAAAGGAGAGTCCCATCCGGACACAGGACGGAGTCTTCAATCTTGTATCTTCATAGTCCAACAGTCCGGCCAAAGTATATAGTCCGGCTGTTCGGATACCCCCTAATCCAAGACTCCCTCAGTAGCCCCTGAACCAGGCTTCAATGACGATGAGTCCGACGCACAGATTATCTTCGGCATTGCAAGGCGGATTCCATCTCCGAATACTCCAAAGTAAATTTCGAACCCTTAAATCATGTCTGGCTCTGTAAGACAAATTTCACACACCGCCGTAGAGAGAACAATATTTTCTCACGAAACGAATCCACTGACAATAACTTGATGTCACACTGTGGCCAGGTTCTTATCTGGACCATTTCTCAACCAGCTACTGCGCATACTGCGAGGCAGTTTACTAGGCACGTCTTGTTGAAGTAGAGATCGTGTCCCCTTATCACGGGACTCTCATTAATAGGGTGTGGGCAACCCAACCATACCGCCAATCGTGGCGAGTGGGGAACGAGCAGGTTCCACTAGGCAAGCGGGGAGGCACAAAGTTTTTATTGCCTCTATAAAGAGATAAGGCCTCTTCTTCTCCACCCACACCCTCTTCCCCTTTTGCTCGTCCATTCCCCTTCGCCAGAGCCCTAGCGCCCATGCGTTCATCTCCCCCACCAAAAAGAGGTTCTCCGAAAATGTCCAGATCTGGAGCAGGAGGCAAATGGATGGCCTCTACCGTCCAGGAGAAGGATATCAAAAAGCTTCGGGCGGCCGGGTATCTGGCCAAGAAAATTGGCCACCGTCTTCCGACGACGGGACAGATCGTCCCTACTCCGGAGCCCCTTGAGAGGGTTTTGTTCCTCCCTCATTTCATCTACGGGATCGGGTTTCCCCTTCACCCATTTGTTCGCGGCATCATGTATTATTACGCGATCGATTTTCATGATCTATCCCCTAATTCTTTCCTCAACATCTCGACGTTTATCGTCGCGTGTGAGGCCTTTCTCCGTATCTCGCCACACTTAGGCCTATGGTTGAAGATCTTCAATGTGAAGCCCAAGGTGGTGAACGGCAAGCACGCCGAGTGCGGAGGCGCCATGGTGAGAAAGATGCCCAAGGTCACATGGCCGACAGGTACTCTCAATGATTCTGTCAAGGAGTGGCAGCAACAGTGGTTCTACATCACTGAGCCGCACGGCAAAAAGTCGGCCGCTGCTCCCGAATTCCGATCCGAAGCCCCCCTACGGCTTACGTCCTGGCCTAGAAGGGACTGAACTGGTGTTCGTCTGGCGAACTGTCGGTGCTCCAGACGCGTGTCAAGGGTATGGTAGACAAGGACATCAAGCTTGTCGACGTAGTCCAGGTGATGTTAGTTTGCCTGGTTCTTCCTTGTCAGCACCGAGCCTGCGATTTGTGGGAGTATGACCGGCCGAGCACCAGACCCTACGGGAGTCCTATGGCTCCTCGCACAAGGATATCTGGAAGGTGCTCTTCAAGTCCGGCAAAGCGTGGCCGGACTCCGCCGAGGATCATGGGTACCAACTGTCCCACCCGGAAAGTCCGGTAAGTCATCAATATGCGTTGTCCATCCATGTGTGTCGCGGGCATGTTCCAAGGAAGACGCTTTATAGTGCTTTCCACAATTATCCTAGGGATGGACGAAGAAGGCGGGGCGGATACACTATCCGGCCCCGCTGCCGGAAGAACCGGCCGGACCACTTCTGACGAAGATGCTGGTCCTAGCGCCTTACGAGGCGCCAAAGAAAGAGGCCTACAAAGAGGCCAAGGAGACCAGGCGCGGTGCTTCGGACACAAAGTCCGAAGACTCAAATGCCCATCCTTCCTCCAAAGAGGACGAGGAGGAGGAAGAAGACGAGTCCACCATGGTGGGGGGAAGAAAAGGACGGCCTCCTCATCCTTGGAGGCCGATTTGCCTAAGAGGGGAAGAACCCCCCTTCCAGAGGCGTCCACCACGGCTACCGATAGTAGCCTGGAGTGGGATCCCAGGGCCCAGCCCCTGGTAAACTCGTGAGTACACGAAATCTGAACACACCTATGCGTCCAGGATCACTAAACTGTAATATTTTAATTTGTGCCACACTTTTTGCAGCTCGGCGAGGTCTCACGCCGAACAGTCCGCATCGGAGGATTCGTTGAGCTCAGATGCCCTAGAGAGTGAGACACCTCTGAAGGCCCCTTCCCCGAAGCCCGGGCATGACACCGAGGTGTCGTCCCCGAAGGACCCAAACTAGGGAGGGCATACCTCAGGGGCCGGATATACAGGAGCGGCGGCTCCCATAAGTGTCGACGGCGGGGGCGATCTTGGATTTGGCCCATAGTCGGACACAGTCCCAGAGACCTTTGAGGCTCCGGGATCAGGCAGGCAGCCCCTCTTGACTAGAGGGGACGATCCTGCTCCGCTGGCAACCTCTGTCCAACCGGAGGTGCAGGACAGCTTATCGACAGCGCTAAAGAGTGCTTCCATCGTCGATGAACATCGCACCCTTATGGGTGTGGTGATTGAAAAGATTCATTCTGCTGAGAGTGGACTGAATGAATCCTGCATCATCCTTATAAAAGGCTTGGAGGTATGTTTTAGGATTTTTAGAAGATTGTCATAGTATGGGTAGTAGCCCCTGATACACTGTCCGGTGAAAGAGAGAACCGAACAGGGGATCAAATTTTCGTCCGTAGGAGACTTAGCTAATGACATATATCTATTCCTTTATAAACAAGCGTCTGTAGCGACTGCCGCCTCTCATACTGTGGAAGTATCCGGACTGAAGCAGAGCCTGGAGCGGGCCGAAGAAGAACTTGGCCGAGTGAAGAAGCAGTTGGAGGACAATCAAGGTATGTCAAAACTTTATTAAGTTTAGCACAAATAAGTAGGTGTGCCTAATGAAAGTATTTATATTGCACGCTCTAGGGGCGAATGCCGAAATTGAGGCGCTTAAGAAGGCTGTGGCCTTAGCCGAAAAGAAGGCAGCCGCGGAGCAGGCTCTTTGTGAGAAGCACGAGGCCAGGGTCATTGAAGCTGAAAGAGAGCTTCAGGAGGCCGTGAAGAAAAGCGAGACTTTGGAGCAAAGTCTATCATTGAAAGAATCTGAACTCGCCCGAGCTCTCCAAGCTGCAAATGATGCTCGGGAGGAAGCCCAAGGTGCTTTGAAGGACATTCAGGAGGCGAGGAAGATTGCGGCTGGTACGACTTTTTATTATTCAAAGCGATTTGTATGCAGTAACAAGAGAAATTCAAGGTGACAAATTGAATTCTGATTTCTCCAGGGGCGTTTGCGGAGCTGTCACGCAGCATATCTGATGCTGATCAATTCTATCGAGCTGAGGAGAAGAAGACTGCAGAAAAGCTCTTTTGGTTGCAGTATTTGGCGCCGAATTATCCGGTGCCATTTGTTGATCAGCTGAAGCAACTGATCGAACTGCACAAGGCGGCCGAACTAGCCATGAAGGACTTAATTGTCCGGCTATGGCCCGCCGAGTCAATTCCAAGCAGTTACTTCAGAGTCGTGAAGCGGATTCTGAGTGCTTGCTCTCGGCTCAAAGTCATAAAGCGGTCGGTCTGTATAGAAGGTGCATGAATGGCATTTGCCCGTGCGAAGGTGCATTGGGGCAAGCCGGATGCTGAAAAGTTGATGATCGAGGGACCGCCCGAGGGGAAGGAGCACCGCAAGCCTGAACTATATTATGATGGTGTCCTGAAAGGAGCCCGCCTTGTGGTGGAGCAATGTACCAAAGACATTGTATTTCCATGAAGACAATCATGCTGTCCTTTGTAAGGTGGAACAAAGTCACCTTTATTTATGTATTGCCTGTTATATGAAAGTTTTTCCTCCTGCGCGGCCGTTTTATATATTAATCTTGACAGTTGGCCAGTCGTCGGCTTCTGCCCCCACGTAGGAAGTACGGGGGTGTTCGGGATAAACCTGAGCACTCTTTATCCCATTTTTTGGTCCTTAAAGGAGGTGTTCAGCACAGCGAACCAGGCAATCAGACTATAGGGCTTTATCACTCTCACTTAGCCATAGGAATGGATCAGTCCAAGAAGGGGTTCTTGCCTATGTTACAAGGTATGAGACTGAGCTCAGCTCAGTCACCGACCACGGCAAAAGATAAAGAAGAGATGAGTGTCATCCCCTATGCTTCAGCCATAGGATCTATTATGTATGCCATGCTGTGTACCAGACCCGATGTAAACCTTGCCGTAAGTTTGGTAGCAAGATACCAAAGTAATCCCGGCAAGGAACACTGGACAGCGGTCAAGAATATCCTGAAGTACCTGAAAAGGACAAAGGACATGTTTCTCGTTTATGGAGGAGACGAAGAGCTCGTCGTAAAGGGTTACGTCGACGCTAGCTTCGACTCAGATCCGGATGACTCTAAGTCACAAACCGGATACGTGTATATGTTGAATGGTGGAGCAGTAAGCTGGTGCAGCTGCAAGCAGAGCGTCGTGGCGGGATCTACGTGTGAAGCGGAGTACATGGCAGCCTCGGAGGCAGCACATGAAGCGATTTGGGTGAAGAAGTTCATCACCGACCTAGGAGTCATACCCAATGCGTCGGGGCCGATCAAACTCTTCTGTGACAACACTGGAGCTATTGCCCTCGCAAAGGAGCCCAGGTTTCACAAGAAGACCAGGCACATCAAGCGTCGTTTCAACTCCATCCGTGAAAATGTTCAAGATGGAGACATAGAGATTTGCAAAGTGCACACGGATCTGAATGTCGCAGATCCGCTGACTAAACCTCTCTCGCGTGCAAAACATGATCAACACCAGAACTCTATGGGTGTTCGATTTATCACAATGTAACTAGATTGGTGACTCTAGTGCAAGTGGGAGACTGTTGGAAATATGCCCTAGAGGCAATAATAAAAGTATTATTATATTTCATTGTTCATGATAATTGTCTTTTATTCATGCTATAACTGTATTATCCGGAAATCGTAATACACGTGTGAATACTTAGACCACACTATGTCCCTGGTAAGCCTCTAGTTGACCAGCTCGTTGTGATCAACAGATAGTCATGGTTTCCTGACTATGGACATTGGATGTCGTTGATAACGGGATCACATCATTAGGAGAATGATGTGATGGACAAGACCCAATCCTAAGCATAGCATAAAAGATCGTGTAGTTCGTTTTGCTAGAGCTTTGCAAGTGTCAAGTATCTCTTCCTTCGACCATGAGATCGTGTAACTCCCGGATACCGTAAGAGTGCCTTGGGTGTATCAAACGTCACAATGTAACTGGGTGACTATAAAGGTGCATTACAGGTATCTCCGAAAGTAGCTGTTGGGTTGACACGGATCGAGACTGGGATTTGTCACTCCGTATGACGGAGAGGTATCTCTGGGCCCACTCGGTAATGCATCATCATTGAGCTCAATGTGACCAAGGTGTTGGACACGGGATCATGCATTACGGTACGAGTAAAGTGACTTGCCGGTAACGAGACTGAACAAGGTATTGGGATACCGACGATCGAGTCTCGGGCAAGTAACGTACCGATTGACAAAGGGAATTGCATACAGGGTTTGATCGAATCCTCGACATAGTGGTTCATCCGATGACAACATCGAGGAGCATGTGGGAGCCATCATGGGTATCCAGATCCCGCTGATGGTTATTGACTGAGAGCGTCTCGGTCATGTCTGCATGTCTCCCGAACCCGTAGGGTCTACACACTTAAGGTTCGGTGACGCTAGGGTTATGAAGATATGGATATGCAGAAACCCGAATGTTGTTCGGAGTCCCGGATGAGATCCCGGACGTCACGAGGAGTTCCGGAATGGTCCGGAGGTAAAGAATTATATATAGGAAGTGCTATTTCGGGCATCGGGACAAGTTTCGGGGTTATCGGTATTGTACCGGGACCACCGGAAGGGTCCCGGGGGTCCACCGGGTGGGGCCACCTGTCCCGGGGGGCCACATGGGCTGTAGGGGGTGCGCCTTGGACATCATGGGCCAAGGGCACCAGCCCCTATAGGCCCATGCGCCTAGGGTTTCCCCCTAGGAGGAGTCCTAGTGGTGGAAGGCACCCCTAGGTGCCTTTGGGGGGAGGGAAACCTCCCCTAGGCCGCCGCCCCCCCCTAGTAGATCTCATCTACTAGGGCCGGCGCCCCCCCTGGCACCCCTATATATAGTGGGGGAGAGGAGGGACTTCACACACCAGCCCCTGGCGCCTCCACCTCCCCCCCGTTACGTCTCTCCCTCGTAGTCTCGGCGAAGCCCTGCTGCTGTGACGCCCTGCATCCACCACCACGCCGTCGTGCTGCTGGATCTTCATCAACCTCTCCTTCCCCCTTGCTGGATCAAGAAGGAGGAGACGTCTCCCGTCCCGTACGTGTGTTGAACGCGGAGGTGCCGTCCGTTCGGCGCTGGTCATCGGTGATTTGGATCACGTCGAGTACGACTACATCATCACCTTGCAAGCTTCCGCACGCGATCTACAAGTGGTATGTAGATGCAAACTCTCTCCCTAGACTCGTTGCTTAGATGAACTCATAGATGGATCTTGGTGAAACCATAGGAAAAATTTTAATTTTCTGCAACGTTCCCCAACAGTGGCATCATGAGCTAGGTCTATGCGTAGTTCTCTTTGCACGAGTAGAACACAACTTTGTTGTGGGCGTGGATTTTGTCATCTTACTTGCCTCTACTAGTCTTTTCTTGCTCAACGGTATTGTGGGATGAAGCGGCCCGGACCAACCTTACACGTACACTTACGTGAGACCGGTTCCACCGACTGACATGCACAAGTTGCATAAGGTGGCTGGCGGGTGTCTGTCTCTCCCACCTTAGTTGGAGCGGAATCGATGAACAGGGCCCTTATGAAGGGTAAATAGAAGTTGACAAAATCACGTTGTGGTGATTCGTAGGTAAGAAAACGTTCTTGCTAGAACCCAATTGCAGCCACGTAAAAGATGCAACAAAAATTAGAGGACGTCTAACTTGTTTTTGCAGCAATTGATCATGTGATGTGATATGGCCAGAAGTTGTGATGAATGATGAATTGTGATGTATGAGATCATGTTCTTTGTAATAGGATTCACGACTTGCATGTCGATGAGTATGACAACCGGCAGGAGCCATAGGAGTTGTCATTATTTTTTTTGTATGACCTGCGTGTCATTGAATAACGTCATGTAAACTACTTTACTTTATTGCTAAACGTTAGTCATAGAAGTAGAAGTAGTCGTTGGCGTGACAACTTCATGAAGACACGATGATGGAGATCATGATGATGGAGATCATGGTGTCAAGCCGGTGACAAGATGATCATGGAGCCCCGAAGATGAAGATCAATGGAGCTATATGATATTGGCCATATCATGTCACAACTATATAATTGCATGTGATGTTTATTATGTATTATGCATCTTGTTTACTTAGGATGACGGTAGTAAATAAGATGATCCCTTATAAAATTTCAAGAAGTGTTCTCCCCTAACTGTGCACCGTTGCTACAGTTCGTCGTTTCTAAGCACCACGTGATGATCGGGTGTGATGGATTCTTACGTTCACATACAACGGGTGTAAGACAGTTTTACACAGCGAAAACACTTAGGGTTAACTTGACGAGCCTAGCATGTGCAGACATGGCCTCGGAACACGGAGACCGAAAGGTCGAACACGAGTCGTATGGAAGATACGATCAACATGAAAATGTTCACCGACGATGACTAGTCCGTCTCACGTGATGATCGGACACGGGCTAGTCGACTCGGATCGTGTAACACTTAGATGACTAAAGGGATGTCTAATCTAAGTGGGAGTTCATAATTTGATTAGAAATTTATTATCATGAACTTAGTCTAAAACCTTTGCAAATATGTCTTGTAGATCAATGGCCAACGCTAATGTCAACATGAACTTCAACGCGTTCCTAGAGAAAACCAAGCTGAAAGATGATGGCAGCAACTATACGGACTGGGTCCGGAACCTGAGGATCATCCTCATAGCTGCCAGGAAACAATATGTCCTAGAAGGACCGCTAGGTGACGCTCCCGTCCCAGAGAACCAAGACATTATGAATGCTTGGCAGTCTCGCGCTGATGATTACTCCCTCGTTCAGTGCGGCATGCTTTACAGTTTAGAACCGGGGCTCCAAAAGCGTTTTGAGCATCACGGAGCATATGAGATGTTCGAAGAGCTGAAACTAGTTTTTCAAGCTCATGCCCGGGTCGAGAGATATGATGTCTCCGACAAGTTCTACAGTTGTAAGATGGAGGAAAACAGTTCTGTCAGTGAGCACATCCTGAAGATGTCTGGGTTGCACAACCGTATGACCCAGCTGAACATTAACCTCCCAGATGAGGCGGTCATTGACAGAATCCTCCAGTCGCTCCCACCAAGCTACAAGAGCTTTGTGATGAACTACAACATGCAGGGAATGGAAAAGACCATTCCTGAAGTGTTCTCGATGCTGAAGTCAGCAGAGGCTGAAATCAAGAAAGAACATCAAGTGTTGATGGTCAATAAGACCACTAAGTTCAAGAAGGGCAAGGGTAAGAAGAACTTCAAGAAGGACGGCAAAGATGTTGCCGCGCCTGGTAAGCCAGTTACCAGGAAGAAGTCAAAGAATGGACCCAAGCCTGAGACTGAGTGCTTTTATTGCAAGGGGAAGGGTCACTGGAAGCGGAACTGCCCCAAATACTTAGCAGATAAGAAGGCCGGCAACACCAAAGGTATATTTGATATACATGTGATTGATGTGTACCTTACCAGTACTCGTAGTAACTCCTGGGTATTTGATACCGGTGCCGTTGCTCATATTTGTAACTCACAGCAGGAGCTGCGGAATAAACGGAGACTGGCAAAGGACGAGGTGACGATGCGCGTCGGGAATGGTTCCAGAGTCGATGTGATCGCCGTCGGCACGCTGCCTCTACATTTACCTACGGGATTAGTTTTGAACCTTAATAATTGTTATTTAGTGCCAAGTTTGAGCATGAACATTGTATCTGGATCTCGTTTAATACGAGATGGCTACTCATTTAAGTCTGAGAATAATGGTTGTTCGATTTATATGAGAGATATGTTTTATGGTCATGCTCTGATGGTCAATGGTTTATTCTTAATGAATCTCGAGCGTAATATTACACATGTACATAGTGTAGATGCCAAAAGATTTAAAGTTGATAACGATAGTCCCACATACTTGTGGCACTGCCGCCTTGGTCACATTGGTGTCAAGCGCATGAAGAAGCTCCATGCCGATGGACTTTTAGAGTCTCTTGATTATGAATCGTTTGACACGTGCGAACCATGCCTCTTAGGTAAAATGACCAAGACTCCGTTCTCCGGAACAATGGAGCGAGCAACCAACTTGTTGGAAATCATACATACCGTTGTGTGCGGTCCAATGAGCGTTGAGGCTCGTGGAGGATATCGTTATGTTCTCACTCTCACAGATGACTTGAGTAGATATGGGTATGTCTACTTAATGAAACACAAGTCTGAGACCTTTGAAAAGTTCATGGAATTTCAGAATGAGGTGGAGAATCAACGTGACCGAAAGATAAAATTCTTACGATCAGATCGTGGAGGAGAATACTTAAGTCACGAATTTGGTACACACTTAAAGAAATGTGGAATCGTTTCACAGCTCACGCCGCCTGGAACACCTCAGCGAAACGGTGTGTCCGAACGTCGTAATCGCACTCTATTGGATATGGTGCGGTCTATGATGTCTCTTACCGATTTACCGCTATCATTTTGGGGATACGCTCTAGAGACAGCTACATTCACTTTAAATAGGGCACCGTCTAAATCCGTTGAGACGACACCGTATGAATTATGGTTTGGAAAGAAACCTAAGCTGTCGTTTCTAAAAGTTTGGGGATGCGAAGCTTATGTCAAGAAACTTCAACCTGAAAAGCTTGAACCCAAGTCGGAAAAATGCGTATTCATAGGATACCCTAAGTTAACTATAGGGTATACCTTCTACTTAAGATCCGAAGGCAAGATCTTTGTTGCCAAGAACGGATGCTTTCTGGAAAAAGAGTTTCTCTCGAAAGAAGTAAGTGGGAGGAAAGTAGAACTCGATGAAGTACTACCTCTTGAGCGGGATAGTGACGCAGCACAGGAAACCATTCCTGTGATGCCCACACCAACTGAAGAGGAAAACCATGATAATGATCAAGGTACTTCGGATCAAGTTACTGCTGAACTTCGTAGGTCCACAAGGACACGTTCCGCACCAGAGTGGTACGGCAACCCTGTCCTGGAAATCATGTTGTTAGACAACAATGAACCTTCGAACTATGAAGAAGCAATGACGGGCCCGGATTCCAACAAATGGCTTGAAGCCATGAAATCCGAGATAGAATCCATGTATGAAAACAAAGTATGGACTTTGACAGACTTGCCCGATGATCGGCGAGCGATAGAAAACAAATGGATCTTTAAGAAGAAGACGGACGCGGATGGTAATGTTACCATCTATAAAGCTCGACTTGTCGCTAAGGGTTATCGACAGGTTCAAGGGATTGACTACGACGAGACATTCTCTCCCGTAGCGAAACTAAAGTCCGTCCGAATCATGTTAGCAATTGCCGCATACTATGATTATGAGATATGGCAGATGGACGTCAAAACAGCATTCCTTAACGGGCATCTTAAGGACGAACTGTATATGATGTAGCCGGAAGGTTTTGTCAATCCTCAGAACGCTAACAAAGTATGCAAGCTCCAGCGATCCATTTATGGACTGGTGCAAGCATCTCGGAGTTGGAACATTCGCTTTGATGAGATGATCAAAGCGTTTGGGTTTATGCAGACTTATGGAGAAGCCTGCGTTTACAAGAAAGTGAGTGGGAGCTCTGTAGCATTTCTCATATTATATGTAGATGACATACTCCTGATGGGAAATAATATAGAATTTCTGGACAGCATTAAGGCCTACTTGAATAAGTGTTTTTCAATGAAGGACCTTAGAGAAGCTGCTTATATATTAGGCATCAAGATCTATAGAGATAGATCGAGACGCCTCATAGGTCTTTCACAAAGTACATACCTTGATAAGATTTTGAAGAGATTCAGAATGGATCAGTCCAAGAAGGGGTTCTTGCCTATGTTACAAGGTATGAGACTGAGCTCAGCTCAGTCAACGACCACGGCAAAAGATAAAGAAGAGATGAGTGTCATCCCCTATGCTTCAGCCATAGGATCTATTATGTATGCCATGCTGTGTACCAGACCCGATGTAAACCTTGCCGTAAGTTTGGTAGCAAGATACCAAAGTAATCCCGGCAAGGAACACTGGACAGCGGTCAAGAATATCCTGAAGTACCTGAAAAGGACAAAGGACATGTTTCTCGTTTATGGAGGAGACGAAGAGCTCGTCGTAAAGGGTTACGTCGACGCTAGCTTCGACTCAGATCCGGATGACTCTAAGTCACAAACCGGATACGTGTATATGTTGAATGGTGGAGCAGTAAGCTGGTGCAGCTGCAAGCAGAGCGTCGTGGCGGGATCTACGTGTGAAGCGGAGTACATGGCAGCCTCGGAGGCAGCACATGAAGCGATTTGGGTGAAGGAGTTCATCACCGACCTAGGAGTCATACCCAATGCGTCGGGGCCGATCAAACTCTTCTGTGACAACACTGGAGCTATTGCCCTCGCAAAGGAGCCCAGGTTTCACAAGAAGACCAGGCACATCAAGCGTCGTTTCAACTCCATCCGTGAAAATGTTCAAGATGGAGACATAGAGATTTGCAAAGTGCACACGGATCTGAATGTCGCAGATCCCCTGACTAAACCTCTCTCGCGTGCAAAACATGATCAACACCAGAACTCTATGGGTGTTCGATTCATCACAATGTAACTAGATTAGTGACTCTAGTGCAAGTGGGAGACTGTTGGAAATATGCCCTAGAGGCAATAATAAAAGTATTATTATATTTCATTGTTCATGATAATTGTCTTGTATTCATGCTATAACTGTATTATCCGGAAATCGTAATACACGTGTGAATACTTAGACCACACTATGTCCCTGGTAAGCCTCTAGTTGACCAGCTCGTTGTGATCAACAGATAGTCATGGTTTCCTGACTATGGACATTGGATGTAGTTGATAACGGGATCACATCATTAGGAGAATGATGTGATGGACAAGACCCAATCCTAAGCATAGCATAAAAGATCGTGTAGTTCGTTTTGCTAGAGCTTTGCAAGTGTCAAGTATCTCTTCCTTCGACCATGAGATCGTGTAACTCCCGGATACCGTAAGAATGCCTTGGGTGTACCAAACGTCACAATGTAACTGGGTGACTATAAAGGTACATTACAGGTATCTCCGAAAGTAGCTGTTGGGTTGACACGGATCGAGACTGGGATTTGTCACTCCGTATGACGGAGAGGTATCTCTGGGCCCACTCGGTAATGCATCATCATATTGAGCTCAATGTGACCAAGGTGTTGGACATGGGATCATGCATTACGGTACGAGTAAAGTGACTTGCCGGTAACGAGACTGAACAAGGTATTGGGATACCGACGATCGAGTCTCGGGTAAGTAACGTACCGATTGACAAAGGGAATTGCATACAGGGTTTGATCGAATCCTCGACATAGTGGTTCATCCGATGACAACATCGAGGAGCATGTGGGAGCCATCATGGGTATCCAGATCCCGCTGATGGTTATTGACTAAGAGAGTCTCGGTCATGTCTGCATGTCTCCCGAACCCGTAGGGTCTACACACTTAAGGTTCAGTTACGCTAGGGTTATAGGGATATGTATATGCAGTAACCCGAATGTTGTTCGGAGTCCCGGATGAGATCCCGGACGTCACGAGGAGTTCCGGAATGGTCCGGAGGTAAAGATTTATATATGGGAAGTCCTGTTTCGGGCATCGGGACAAGTTTCGGGGTTATCGGTATTGTACCGGGACCACCGGAAGGGTCCCGGGGGTCCACCGGGTGGGTCCACCTGTCCCGGGGGGCCACATGGGCTGTAAGGGGGTGCGCCTTGGCCTAATGGGCCAAGGGCACCAGCCCCACATAGGCCCATGCGCCTAGGGTTCAAGGGGGCAAGAGTCCTAGGAGGGTAAGGCACCTCCTAGGTGCCTTGGGGGGAGGGAAACCCCCCCTTGGCCGCCGCACCCCCTAGGAGATTTGATCTCCTAGGGCCGGCCACCCCCCCTTGGCACCCCTATATATAGTGGGGGGAGAGGAGGGACTTCATACCTGAACGCCCTGGCCTTTGGTTGCCTCCTTCTCCCTCCCCAACACCTCCTCCACCTCCATAGTGCTTAGCGAAGCTCTGCCGGAGTACTGCAGCTCCACCAACACCACGCCGTCGTGCTGCTGCTGGTGCCATCTCCCTCAACCTCTCCTCCCTTCCTTGCTGGATCAAGAAGGAGGAGACGTGGCTGTTCCGTACGTGTGTTGAACGCGGAGGTGCCGTCCGTTCGGCGCAGGTCATCGGTGATTTGGATCACGTCGAGTACGACTACATCATCACCTTGCAAGCTTCCGCACGCGATCTACAAGTGGTATGTAGATGCAAACTCTCTCCCTAGACTCGTCGCTTAGATGAACTCATAGATGGATCTTGGTGAAACCGTAGGAAAATTTTTAATTTTCTGCAACGTTCCCCAACAAGGTGCTCGTCCGGAAGAACTGGGACACAATCGTAGTAGTTCTCCCAGTGCTACCTTAGCCGATATAGCGGAACGTAAGGTACCAAAACATGGGAGCCAGGAAAACCCAACTAATGACCCAAGACATGATTCGGAGCTGATGCATATAATGCTATAAGTTCGGGGTGCCGAGCGACCGAGAGGGTGGCTGGACTTTATTGCCATAGTATGGGTATAATGAAGCCCCTGGCGTATTAAGGCATGCCACAATGTGCGGATGCCGTTATGACGAAAGGTGTCGACGAGAAATGACAGCAGGTAAGCGTCATGTAACTCTATATGCTGTATTCGAGTGACACGTTTATGCGTATGAGTGCGGTTAATGCTATAGTAAGAGGTATGATGGCGGAACCTGTTGAGACCGGGCGGGAGGAAGCTGTGTGCGGATCCGAAGTCTATTCGGATTGTCTTCTGGGGGAGTATTTATATATTCCCTCCTTGTGCATCCGAGCTGATTCCACATCGCCAGTCCTGTTCTGCGCAAAAGTGAGCCTGCAAAGAAAAATGCTTAGAGACATTTGTATGTCATGGAGCGGTTGAACCGCGGGGTGTGGCCCTTCCCAACTTATGCCGGAGTGCTTGATTGACGCCTGGTTGAGCCGGGCTATCATGCCGTGAAGCAGTTTAGACTCCTTTGTTGGTGTCCGGGAGGTTGGCTGTTGAATCAAGGTTCGATAAAAAGGCGCAAGTCACTGCTTCTGTGGCGGTGTGCTCTTCGGTGCCGAGGTAGAGTTCAGCCTTGCCCATATTTGTGACCACGTCATGTGAACCTAGTATTTTAAGCTTGCCATGGACATGGTGTCATACCGTGTTGAATCGAGCCAACGCGGTTCGCCCCGGCAGTACGTAAGAGGTACTGCATAGAGGGACAATGCCGAAGACTAACTCTTTGGTATGGTGATTGTTTGGTGATCCGAAGACTACCTCCAGAGTGATGGAGCCTATACAACTGGCCTTCATACCTGGTATGACACCTTGAAAGGATGTTTTTATTGGATTTGATCCTCGAGCGATCAATACATATCTGGCGTACTGTGTCCTGGTGCGGCAAGTTTGGACTGCTACCTCCGCCAATAGGGGCTCGTGTGAGGTGGAACCCGCAAGCTATTGGGTCGAGGATAAGTGCGACTGAATTGCCCTATATTGTTTGATGGCCCGGGCTCCTTGTTGTCTTCCTCACTTTGTGACCCCTTCTTATTGTGTTCGGCGCCTGACATGCCGAATTGTTTGAAGACCCGGCGTTCTCTATTGGTTTGTTTGGCTGCCGTTCCTTGGGTACCATGAATTTGACATGGACGGTCAAGTATGCGGTCCAGGCCGGATGGGCCCGAATTGTTCTTTTGAAGTGTCTTTTTTCGCTGACCGGACTGGGAGCCACAGAATCCGGCATTGACTGCCGTGTTTTGGGCGTCATTGTTGTTCTTGTGACGCTTATGTTTGTTGCGTCGCGGTTTACGAATGCTGTCACTGGCCTCTGATGTGCCAGGGGTGCTTGCTGTGTTGTTGTTACGAGCCAACCACCTATCTTCGCCCGCACAAAAGCGGGTAATGAGTGTTGTTAGGGCCGTCATGGACTTCAGTTTCTCTTGGCCGAGGTGTCGGGGTGCGGGTTAGTATTCGGGCTGATACGCCATTTTGTCTCGGCCACGAAGGGGCCGGTTAGCCTCGTCCAGTGCTGGTAGTGTAGGCTCTAGGGCCTCCTCCTCAGGTGGCAACTTGTGCTTCGGGTAACCGTTGGTGGGGCGCTCGAGTCCGTATTCCTCGGCTGCCAGGACCTTGGTCCATCTGTCTGTGAGCAGATCTTGATCATCTTGGAGCTGCCGCCGCTTCTTTTCCAGGCTTCTTGCAATGGCTATAAGTCGGCGCTTGACGCGCTCCTGCTCTACGGGATCCTCAGGCACGCCGAATTCATCATTGCCGAGGCTCACCTTGTCTTCGAAGAGAGGCATATAATTGTCATCTTCCAAGTCTCCGTCCGCCGCCTGTTTATCTGGGCTAGTCAGCCCGTCTCCCTGTTCGGCATGCTCGAAGGTAGGCTGATCGGGGTTGTATTCATCTTCGGCACCATCCAGATTGTTTTCATCTCCCGTGCCGGTATTGCTGTGGCGGAGCTTAGAGCGGCGCCTCTGACGCCCATCCTTTGATTGCTTCCCTAAGGGGTTATCCTGTATTGCCTCATCGTCATTGTTTCCTTTGGGGATGTCCACCATATATATATGATATGAGGAGGTGGCTGTCCAGCACCCTGTGGGCGGTGGTTCCTGTTCTTCTCCTGCATCATCATTCATACCGTCGATGTCTTCGGAGTCGAAGTCAAGCACGTCGGTTAAATCATCGACAGTGGCTATTAAGTGGGTGGTGGGTGGGCAATGAATTTCTTCATCATCTGCTTCCCACTCGAGCCGAACATAGTTCGGCCAAGAGTCTCCTGACAAAGAGAGAGATCTTAATGAATTCAGCACGTCGCTGAAGGGCGAGTGCTGAAAGATATCCGCAGCGGTGAACTCCATTACCGGAGCCCAATCAGATTCGATGGCCCGGGTGCGCGCGGTCCGGAACCTACAGCCAGACACAAGTTCGCGGGTCCGGTGACACAGATTTCCTTAGAGGTGGAGTCCGTGTTCAGCTCTACCGCCGATGAGTATGCGGCTTCCGTGGCAGGGTCCATCCACCCGTCCTCGGACGATGCGATCTGCCCCGGATTTAGGTCCAGAGCCGCTGTAGGTGCGTCATTGATACGTCTCCAACGTATCTATAATTTTTGATTGCTCCATGCTACTTTACCTACTGTTTTGGACTATATTGGGCTTTATTTTCCACTTCCATATTATTTTTGGGACTAACCTATTAACCGGAGGCCCAGCCCAGAATTGTTGTTTTTTTGCCTATTTCAGTATTTCGAAGAAACATAATATCAAATGGAGTCCAAACGGAATAAAACCTTCGAGGACGTGATTTCCTCACCGAACGTGATCCAGGAGACTTGGACCCTACTCCAAGAAGTGCCAGAGGCGGTCACGAGGGTGGAGGGCGCGCCCCCCTAGGCGTGCCCCCAGCCTTGTGGGCCCCCTGTTGCTCCACCGACGTACTCCTTCCTCCTATATATACCTACGTACCCCCGTCAGATCAGAACAGGAGCCAAAAACCTAATTCTACCACCGCAACCTTCTGTATCCGCGAGATCCCACCTTGGGGCCTGTTCTGGAGCTCCGCCGGAGAGGGCATCTACCACGGAGGGCTTCTACATCAACACCATAGCCTCTCCGATGAAGTGTGAGTAGTTTACTTCAGACCTTCGGGTCCACAGTTATTAGCTAGATGGCTTCTTCTCTCTTTTTGGATCTCAATACAATGTTCTCCCCCTCTCTTGTGGAGATCTATTCGATGTAATCTTCTTTTTGCGGTGTGTTTGTTGAGACCGATGAATTGTGGGTTTATGATCCAGCTTATCTGAACAATATTTGATTCTTCTTTGAATTCTTTTATGTATGATTGAGTTATCTTTACAAGTCTCTTCGAATTATCCTTTTGGTTTGGCCAACTAGATTGGTAGTTTTTGCAATGGGAGAAGTGTTTAGCTTTGGGTTCAATCTTGCGGTGTCCTTACCCAGTGACAGAAAGGGTTGCAAGGCACGTATTGTATTGTTGCCATTGAGGATAACAAGATGGGGTTTTTATCATATTGCATGAATTTATCCCTCTACATCATGTCATCTTGCTTAAGGCGTTACTCTGTTTTACTTAATACTCTATATGCATGCTGGATAGCGGTCGATGAGTGGAGTAATAGTAGTAGAAGCAGAATCATTTCGATCTACTTGTCTTGGACGTGATGCCTATATACATGATCATACCTAGATAATCTCATAATTATTCGCTCTTCTATCAATTGCTCAACAGTAATTTGTTCACCCACCATAGAACACTTATGCTCTTGAGAGAAGCCATTAGTGAAACCTATGGCCCCCGGGTCTATTCTCATCATATCAATCTCCACTACTTTATTTACTTGCCTTGTTTTTACTTTGTTTTTTTTACTTTTTACTTTGCATCTCTATATCAAAAAATACCAAAAATATTATTTATCATCTCTATCAGATCTCACCCTCGTAAGTGACCATGAAGGGATTGACAACCCCTAATCGCGTTGGTTGCGAGTAGCTATCGTTTTGTGTAGGTATGAGGGACTCGTGCGTGATCTCCTACTAGATTGACACCTTGGTTCTCAAAAACTGAGGGAAATACTTACGCTACTTTACTGCATCATCCTCTCCTCTTCGGGGAAATCCAACGCAATGCTCAAGAGGTAGCAAGAAGAATTTCTGGCGCCGTTGCCGGGGAGTTTGCACAAAAGTCAACCATACCAAGTACCCATCACAATCCCTATCTCTCGCATTACATTATTTGCCTCTCGTTTTCCTCTCCCCCACTTCACCCTTGCCGTTTTATTCGCCCTCTCTTTCCCAATCTCCTCCTCTCTTTCTCTTTTGCCTTTTTCTCGTTTGCCTTTGCTTGTGTGTTGGATTACTTGTTGCCATGGCACAAGATAATACCAAATTGTGTGATTTATCGAATACCAATAATAATGATTTCCTTAGTACTCCGATTGCTCCTCTTAATAATGATGAGTCTTGTGAAATCAATACTGCTTTGCTGAATCTTGTTATGAAAGATCAATTCGCCGGCCTTCCTAGTGAAGATGCCGCTACTCATCTAAACAATTTTGTGGATTTGTGTGATATGCAAAAGAAGAAAGATACGGATAACAATATTGTCAAATTAAAGTTATTTCCGTTTTCACTTAGAGATCATGCTAAAATTTGGTTTTCATCTTTGCCTAAAAATAGTATTGATTCTTGGAACAAGTGCAAAGATGCTTTTATCCCTAAATATTTTCCTCCCGCTAAGATCATCACTCTTAGGAACGATATTATGAATTTTAAACAACTTGATCATGAGCATGTTGCCCAATCTTGGGAAAGAATGAAATTGATGCTTCGCAATTGCCCTACTCATGGTTTGAATTTATGGATGATCATACAAAATTTTTCTGCCGGATTAAATTTTGCTTCTAGAAATCTTTTAGACTCGGCCGTGGGAGGCACGTTTATGGAAATTACGTTAGGAAATGCTACAAAATTGCTTGACAATATTATGGCTAATTATTCTCAATGGCATACCGAAAGAACTTCTAGTAAAAAGTGCATGCTATAGAGGAAATCAATGTTTTGAGTGAAAAGATGGATGAACTTATGAAGATGTTTGCTACTAAAAATACTTCTCTTGATCCCAATGATATGCCTTTATCTACTTTGATTGGGAATAATAATGAATCTATGGATGTGAATTTTTTTGGAAGGAATAGTTTTGGAAATAACGCGTATAGAGGGAATTTTAATCCTAGGCCTTATCCTAGTAATCCTTCTAATAATTATGGAAATTCCTACAATAACTCTTATGGAAATTTTAATAAGATGCCCTCTGAATTTGAGAGTAGTGTTAAAGAGTTTATGAATTCACAAAAGAATTTTAATGCTTTGCTTGAAGAAAAATTGCTTACGGTTGATGATTTGGCTAGGAACGTTGATAGAATTTCTGTTGAAATTGATTCTTTAAAGCTTAGATCTATTCGTCCTAAGCATGATATCAATGATTCTCTCAAAGCTATGAGAATTTCCATTGATGAGTGCAAGGAAAGAACCGCTAGGATGCGTGCTTCCAAAGATGCCTTTATTAAAGCATGTTCTTCCGATTCCTATGAAAATCAAGATGAAGATCTAAAAGTTATTGATGTGTCCCCTATTAAATCCTTGTTTTTCAATATGAATCTTGTTGAAACTGAATATGATCTTCCTTTACCTAGAAGGCGTCCTAAGAATTCTGAGTTTCTAGATCTTGATGAAATTGATGAAAGTGGGATTGGAAGAAATAAAAATCTTGATGTTGCTAAACCCACTATTTTGGATCTCAAGGAATTTAATTATGAAAATTGCTCTTTGATTGGTTGTATTTCCTTGTTGCAATCCGTGCTAGATTCTCCTCATGCTTATAGTCAAAATAAGGCCTTTACCGAACACATTGTTGATGCCTTGATGCAATCTTATGAAGAAAAACTTGAGTTGAAAGTTTCTATCCCTAGAAAACTCTATGATGAGTGGGAACCTACTATCAAAATGAAAATTAAAGATTATGAGTTTCATGCCTTGTGTGATTTGGGTGCTAGTGTCTCCACTATTCCCAAAACTTTGTGTGATTTGCTAGATTCCCACGACTTTGAAGATTGCTCTCTAAACTTGCATCTTGCGGATTCCACTATTAAAAATCCTATGGGAAGAATTAATGATGTTCTTATTGTTGCCAATAGGAATTATGCGCCCGTATATTTTATCGTTCTTGATATAGATTGCAATCCTTCATGTCCTATTATTCTTGGTAGACCTTTCCTTAGAACGATTGGTGCGATTATTGATATGAAGGAAGGGAATATTAGATTCCAATTTCCCTTGAGAAAGGGTATGGAACACTTCCCTAGAAAGAAAATAAAACTACCATATGAATCTATCATGAGAGCCACTTATGGATTGCCTACCAAAGACGGCAATACTCAGAACTATCTCGCTTTTATGCCTAGCTAGGGGCGTTAAACGATAGCGCTTGTTGGGAGGCAACCCAATTTTATTTTGTGTTCTTTGTTTTTGTTCCTGTTTAGTGTTAAATTTTGATTCTACTTTATGTTTAGATGTGGTTTTATGTTTTAATTAGTGTTTGTGCCAAGTAGAACCTATGGGATAAGCTATGATGATAGTTGGTTTGATTCTGCTGAAAAACAGAAACTTTGCGCTCACGAGAAAAAAAATCAATAAATCACAACAACGTGCTTTTTCATTGATTCTTTTTGCTGCTGATCAATAAATCACAGGAACGTGATTTTAAAAATAGAACCTATCTTGGTAGAATTTTTTGAGTTCCAGAAGTTTGCGTTAGTTACAGATTGCTACAGACTGTTCTGTTTTTGACAGATTCTGTTTTTCGTGTGTTGGTTGCTTATTTCAATGCATCTATGGCTAATAAATTAGTTTATAAACCATAAGGAAGTTGGATTACAGTAGGTTTAACACCAATATAAATAAAGAATGAGTTCATTACAGTACCTTGAAGTAGTCTTTTGTTTTCTTTCACTAACGGAGCTCACGAGATTTCTATTGAGTTTTGTGTTGTGAAGTTTTCAAGTTTTGGGTGAATTCTTTTGATGGATTATGGAACAAAGAGTGGAAAGAGCCTAAGCTTGGGGATTCCCATGGCACCCCCAAGATAATCCAAGGACACCAAAAAGTCAAAGCTTGGGGATGCCCCGGAAGGCATCCCCTCTTTCGTCTACTTCCATCGGTAATTTACTTGGAGCTATATTTTTATTCAGCACATGATATGTGTTTTGCTTGGAGCGTCTTTATTATTTGTGTCTTTGCTTGTTAGTTTGCCACAATCATCCTTGCTGTACACACATTTTGAGAGAGTCATACATGATTTAGAATTTTCTAGAATACTCATTGTGCTTCACTTATATCTTTTGAGCTTGATAGTTTTGCTCATTGTGCTTCACTTATATCTTTAAGCTTGATAGTTTTGCTCATTGTGCTTCACTTATATCTTTTGAGCTTGATATTTTTGCTCTAGTGCTTCACTTAGATATTTTAGAGCACGGTGGTGGATTTGTTTTAAAGAAACTATTGATCTCTCATGCTTCACTTAGATTATTTTGAGAGTCGTTAATAGCATGGTAATTTGCTTAATGTTAATATACTTGGTATTCAAGATATGTGAAACTTTCTTTTGAGTGAATTGACTACTAAGATAAGTTTGATGCTTGATAATTGTTTTGAGATATGGAGGTGATAATATCAAAGCAATGCTAGTTGGGGTGATCATGAATTTAAAGAATGCTTGTGTTGAAGTTTGTGATTCCCGTAGCATGCACGTATGGTGAACCGCTTTGTTATGAAGTCGGAGCACACTTTTATTTATTGATTGTCTTCCTTATGAGTGGCAGTCGGGGACGAGCGATGGTCTTTTCCTACCAATCTATCCCCCTAGGAGTATACATTTAATGCTTTGGTCTTTGATGACTTCTAAATTTTTGCAACAAGTGCATGAGTTCTTTTGATTAATGTTGAGTCCATGGATTATACGCACTCTCACCCTTCCACCATTGCTAGCATCTCTAATACCGCGCACTTTTTGCCGGTATCATACACCCACCATATACCTTCCTCAAAACAGCCACCATACCTACCTATCATGGCGTTTCCATAGCCATTCCGAGATATATTGCCATGCAACTTTCCACCGTTCCGTTTATATGACACACATTAGTTTTGTCATATTGCTTTTTGCATGAACATGTAGTTGACATTGTATTTGTGGCAAGGCCACCTTCATAATTTTCATACATGTCACTCTTGATTCATTGCATATCCCGGTACACCGCCGGAGGCATTCATATAGAGTCATATCTTGTTCTAAGTATCGAGTTGTAATTGTTGAGTTGTAAGAAAAATAAAAAGTGTGATGATCATCATTATTAGAGCATTGTCCCAGTGAGAAAAGGATGATGGAAACTATGATTCCCCCATAAGTCGGGATGAGACTCTGGACTTTATGAAAAATAAAAGAGGCCAAAGAAGCCCCCCCAAAAAAAGGCCAAAGAAGCCCACCAAAAAAGAAAAAAAAAGAGAAAAAAAAGAAAAACATATGAGAGAAAAAGAGAGAAGGGACAATGCTACTATCCTTTTCCACACTTGTGCTTTAAAATAGCACCATGATCTTCATGATAGAGAGTCTCATATGTTATCAATTTCATATACTAGTGGGAAATTTTCATTATAGAACTTGGCTTGTATATTCCAATGATGGGCTTCCTCAAAAGTGCCCTAGGTCTTCGTGAGCGAGCAAGTTGGATGCACACCCACTTAGTTTCTTTAGTCGAGCTTTCATATACTTATAGCTCTAGTGCATCCGTTGCATGGCAATCCCTACTCACTCACATTGATATCTATCAATGGGCATCTCCATAGCCCGCTGATACGCCTAGTTGATGTGAGACTATCTTCTCCTTTTTTTTCTTCTCCACAACCACCATTCCATTCCACCTATAGTGCTATGTCCATGGCTCACGCTCATGTATTGCGTGAAAGTTGAAAAAGTTTGAGATTTCTAAAGTATGAAACAATTACTTGGCTCGTCATCGGGGTTGTGCATGATTAAATACTTTGTGTGATGAAGATAGAGCATAGCCAGACTATATGATTTTGTAGGGATAACTTTCTTTAACCATGCTATTTTGAGAAGACATGATTGCTTTGATTAGTATGCTTGAAGTATTATTACTTTTATGTTAATATGAACTTTTTATGATTGAAGGAGCCATCGAGCCTTGCAGCAACGACATAGAGGAACTCTCAATGAAAGCACCAATGTCGGTGTCAAAACCGGAGGATCTCGGCTAGGGGGTCCTGAACTGTGCGTCTAAGGCTAATGGTAACATGAGACTGGGACACGATGTTTACCCAGGTTCGGGCCCTCTCGATGGAGGTAATACCCTACTTCCTGCTTGATTGATCTTGATGATATGAGTATTACAAGAATTGATCTACCACGAGATCGTAGAGGCTAAACCCTAGAAGCTAGCCTATGATTATGATTGTTCTTCTCCTACGAACTAAACCCTCCAGTTTATATAGACACTGAAGGGGCCTAGGGTTACACAGAGTCGGTTACAGAGAAGGAGATCTAACATCCTAATCACCAAGCTTGCTTTCCATGCAAAGGAGAGTCCCATCCGGACACAAGACGAAGTCTTCAATCTTGTATCTTCATAGTCCAACAGTCCGGCCAAAGTATATAGTCCGGCTGTTCGGATACCCCCTAATCTAGGACTCCCTCAATGAGGATGCTAATATTAGAGCCATGCTAGTGGAGTTGTTGTGAATTTGAGGAATACTTGTGTTGAAGTTTGTGATTCCCGTAGCATGCACGTATGGTGAACCGTTATGTGATGAAGTTGGAGCATGATTTATTTATTGATTGTCTTCCTTATGAGTGGTGGTCGGGGACGAGCGATGGTCTTTTCCTACCAATCTATCCCCCTTGGAGCATGAGCATAGTACTTCGTTTCAATAACTTGTAGATTTTTGCAATAAGTATATGAGTTCTTTATGACTAATGTTGAGTCCATGGATTATACGCACTCTCACCCTTCCACCATTGCTAGCCTCTCGTCTGTCGCGCAACTTTCGCCAGTACCATACACCCACCATATACCTTCCTCAAAACAGCCACCATACCTACCTATTATAGCATTTCCATAGCCATTCCGAGATATATTGCAATGCAACTTTCCACCATTCGATTTATGATGTGTCGGGGGTTGGGTGCGACATATGCCAAGGGATGGCTTATCATGGTGGGAGCGAGTAGAATGTCGCCGGTGCCTGTAAGCGGGATAAGGCATAGACACGAACGCCGACGCACTTTACCCAGGTTGGGGTCTCTCCTTGGAGATAATACCCCTACTCCTGCTCTGCGGGGTCTCCGCATGATCACTAAGGCACTACTGAATACAAGGTGCTCCTTGAGCTGTGTGCTAGAGGTTGAAGGAGGCAGGGCTAGCTCTTTTCTTCCTCTAGATATGAGTCTAGGTCTATCAGGTTTGGAACCCTTTGCATTGGTGCCCTGGGGGGTTTATATAGGCCTACCCCCAGGGGTACAACGGTAACCTGGCCGGGTGCAGGGCGCGGCTGTCAGCGTCTCCGGTCGCCAGCTTCTCCGCCGGCAGCTGGGGCCCACCGCCTGGTGGGCCCTCCGACTGGTCCGGTACGGAGCCGACAGGCCGCGTCCGCCGCTGGCGGGTCTGGTTGGTGGCTGATCACTATAGCTATGGCGCTAATGACGCAGGCTTGGTCAGGGGAGCGTGGCTACAGTCCCGCCGCCTGGTGGGAGATCACTGTAGCCACACTTCACCCCGTCTAGTTGATGTCATTCTGCCTTCGGGGGAGGGCCCGGCCGCGTGCTAGGGGTTGGCCTCCCGTAGTTCTGGCTGGTCCAGCTCTGGACGCCTTCCGAGCTCTCTCTGCCCGGTAGGGCCCGCCGCCTGCAGGCCGTACTGACAGGCCGTCGTGGGAACAGGGCTCCGCCGGGCAGTAGTGGCGTAAAGGGGGAATGGCAACAGTGCCACGTCGTGCGGGGATCTCCGACTGTACGGGGCACTGTGGCCATGCCAAGCCCAGGATCTGGGGGTACGGGGCTATGCTATAGCCTCACCCTGTCTTGTCTTCTTGATGAGGGGCAAAGACTCTGAGGGTGCCTGGTGGCCGCCTGCTAGAAACCGGCCTCTCCGGAGGCCGTCCGCTAGGAGGCGGCCTGTCTTGGTGCCGTCTACCGGTGCTAGGCCACCTTCGGGCAGCCGGCCATTCAGGCCAACTGGCCACCAGAAGGCGGTGCTCCATTCTGGAGTCTCGTGGGTTGAAGCCAGCCCAAAGTCTTAAAAGGCTCAGGGACTCGGGTTAGCCTACCCGTGGCCCAATGCTCCGACAACAGTAGTCCCCGAAGCTGGTGAGGTGCCGTGGCCGATCGACCGTGAAACCTCGGCGTCTTCCCTCCTTGCCGTGCTCTGGTGGAATGCTCGGTCCGCCTTGTGGGGTGCCGACTGCTTGGAACTGTTTTGACAAGGCGGACTCGCTCGTTGATTTTGAATGCTGAGGTGGGAAACAGGTGGCGTGCTTGCTAAGCTTCCCTAGGCACGCCGCCCACCACGAGTGTACCACGCAACATGTGTGAGCCCGGCCAGCCTGCCATCCCACGCTCTTGATGGGACGTGACTAGGGGCCGGACCCACCACTGCCCTACCTCAGCGCGTGGGCGGATCTGCTGCGGCCGAGGCGCGCGGTTGCGATTCCCGCGGGAGTTACTGCACAGTAACCACGCGGAGTAATCGGGGGGTCATGGGGTCATGGGTGCAATCAATCCCATTATCCCACGCCCCGCCCCCTCGGCTTCGCCGTTTGGGGGCTATAAGTAGGGGAGACGGGGGAGTGAGGGAGCTCTCGCACTCTTCTCCCCGCCCTTCTTCCTCCTCTTTTCGCTGCTGCCTCTCTTCTGCCCCAATGCCGCCGCATCTTGCCGTCGGCGAGCTTCTACTCCCCGCGCGGCTTTGCCCAGACGCCATGGCGCACGAAAGGGGAGGTGACTTCCTTCGGGCCACGCGCCGGATGCCCAACATGGCCTTCGTCAAGGTGCAGGTGCCGCCACGGGAAGAGATCTCACCGGCGCCGCAGGGGAACGAGCGGGTCGTCTTCCGCTCGCACTTCCTCCGCGGCTTCGGCCTTCCGGCGAGCAAGTTCCTTCACTCCTTTATGGACTTTTGCCGCCTCCAGCCGCACCACCCGACGCCCAACACCGTGACGCTGCTATCCGCCTTCGTCATGGCATGCGAGGGTTACCTTGGCGTCCTCCCCACCATCGACCTATGGGGAGCCTTCTTCTACGCCAAGCTGGCCACCTCCGCCCGAGGAGACGGCGGCGGAGTGCGGCGCCTTTGTCTCCATGCACCGGCCGTCGAAGAAGAACGCCTTCCCTGCCATCAAGCTGTCACAGTCGGTGAAACTGTGGAAGAAATCTTATTCCTACGTCGAGAACGTCGACTTGGCGGCCGACTTCCTCAACCTGCCGCCCTACGAGGCCGCCCCCCCGTCGGTCCTCGGGCCAACTAGCACTACAAACCAAAGCCAGTGCCGGCCGAGACGGCGGCCGCCATCAACTGGCTCTAGGAGATGACGGAGGCAGAAGGCTTCGTGGCGGCCGACTTGCTACTGGCCTTCATCGAGCGTTGGGTTCTCCCGCTCCAAGGCCGCCCTCATCTGATCTGTCAGATGAGCGGGCACCGCGACCCCAGCCGGATGTGCATGAAGGAGATGCCGCCTGCCGAGGTGGCCCGGATGGTGAACGAGGTCACCGACCTCAAGATGTCGGAGGGCGCCTGGCAATTCGGCAAGCGGCCCTACTCCCGTGACAGCCCGCCACCAGCCGTAAGTCTCCGAGCCTTCTCCCCTTTTTTTCTTGTCTTGGTCTTGGTCTTGAGTGGTTCTCCTCTGGAGCGTAGATCTACATGTCTTCAGCGACGGCCGCCCTCGTGGGGCCGGATGGTGACTACCGGCCGGACCGGGAGGTGAGCGACTTGGACGACCCTGACCTAGGGGCAGCCGCCTTGGAGGACGACGCCGTAGGTGGCGGCGACGGAGTGGGCGTCTTAGATGACGGGGGCGGCATGGAGACCTGGCCCGACGATGACGATGACGAGCCGCGTCCTGCACGGGGCGCCGCTAACACCAGCGCGGGCCCCTCCACCGGGCCGGCCGCTTGAGGCGGCAAGCGCAAACGGAAGCAGGGCACCACCCTGTTCGGCAGCGCCCCAAAGAAGCCCAAGAATCCGGCCACCGCGACCAGGCGGAAAGAGGCCGCGGCGAAGGCGGCCAAGTTCCAGAAGCTGCCAAAGGCGCCACCCATGGTGTCGGCGTAAGTACCTTTTCTGTACATTCCTTTAGGTTCTTTCTTAGAGATTCGGCCTGAAATTCCTTTGCTTCATTTCTTGTCTCAGAGCCCTGCTCTCCCTCGACAAGTCGACCGCCGCCTGTGTCATCAGGTCGGTGGAGACCTCCGCCACCACCCGGCGAATCGACCCGGTCGCCGACCTCCGGGAGGCACAGGAACCAAACACACGGGAGGTGTGCGAGGAGCGGGAAGCCGCCCGCCTGGAGAAGGCGGAGGCTGACAAGGCGGCAGCGTCCGTGCTGCTGAAGTTGGCGGAGGCGGAAGCTGCGGCCGCGGAGAAGGAGCGGCTTGCGGAGGCCAGGCGCTGTCAGGAGCCGGTGGTCGTCACTCCCCTGAACTTCGTGCCACCTCCAACAGAATTCATGGCGTCGACCCGGGAAGCCGGCGACGACCACCCGGTCATGGAGCGGGAAGGCGGCCACATCGTCATGCCGGATGTTATCATGCCTCCACCGCCACCGACTGCCGAAGCGAGGGACGAGCAGCCGGCCGCCCTGCCGGCGCCACCAGCCGGGAACAAGGTGGTGATGGGACCGACTCCTGAGGCCCGTACGCCCGTGCGCCGTCGTCTTTCCAGGGCGGCCTCGGTACCGCGAACACTGGAGGCCGGTGTCGCGAGCTCGTCCGCTCCCGACACCGAAGCAACCAGTGCCGCGCCCTCCGACTGGATGCGTGGAGGCGGAACGGGGGCCCTGAACCAGGCAGCCCTTGACGTCCAGGCCAAGCTCCGGGCCAAAGCCGATGCCCTCAAGCGGTGCAACGAGGCGTTCCTAAGCTTGCGAGCAGCCATCCGGGTATGCTTCTAACTCTTTGTTTTTGTTCTTCCTATTCCTTGGTGGGGGCGCGCTGGCGCACCCACTGGGTGTAGTCCCCAGGTTCCAGGCCGGCTGCTGAGCAGGCGGTCCAGAATTTTAATCCTTGTAGGCACCACGTGCTAACTCCTTCTGGCATTTCTTTTCATAGGATTACCACAATCTCCATGCGGCTACCTTCGACTCTGGAGTCCGGGAGCTGGAGAGGCAGACCGCCAACTTGTCGGAGAGCCGGAGTAAGTTTTGCCTTTCCATTCCCGCGGGGGCGCGCTGGCGCACCCGCGGGCTGTAGTCCCCGAGATTCGGGTCGACTGCTGAGCAGTCGGGCCGGATCTCGCCGGCAACTGTGTTTCTTTGTTTGATTGCTGGTACTTCTTTTCTTCTGCGGGGGCGTGATGGCGCACCCGCGGGGTTTACTCCCCGAGATCTGGGCCGACTGCTGAGCAGTCGGGCTGGATCTCCCCAGCAACCACATCCCTTTTTTGTCAAATGTTTTTAACACCTTTCTCCTTCTTTTCTCTTGACAGAGGCCAATGCCACCTTGCAGCAGCAGCTAGGTGAGGCCAACACCGCGCTGTGCACCAACGAGGCGGAGTGCGTCAAGCTGGCCGAGGAGCGGGATCGACTGGTCACGCAACTGGCGGAGCAGATGGAGCGTCTCCAGACGGCCTAGCGGGAGGCGAAGACGAAGGAGACCGATCTCCTTGCTGAATTTGAGGTCGAGCACTCCCCCTGGGCCGACAAGGAGGCACAGCTGACTACTGGCTTCGGCAGTATTAAGGACATGGTTGACGGTACGCTTCCTCTCTTTCCTTTCTTTGAGCCACCGGCCTCTGCTTGGGCCAACCATCTATTTTTAACTTCTGTTTTCTTTATTTTTTCTCCCAAGCAGACTTCTTCCCAGGCCACTCCGTTGCCGCGAACCAGGCTATTGAGGCTTCTCGCAAGGAGCGGAGGGCGGAGGGCGTGCAGATTGCTGCCAACGCCCCTCGGAACCTTAACGAGCAGCTTCTCAGCATCCAGGCCCGCCTTCGGCCGGCCCACCAGATGCTGCGCTGTCTTCAATGTGTCGGAGCCCAGGCGATCTCCACCCTCTGGCTGGGCGTGCCAGCTCCGCGTATACCCAGTCGGACTGCCGATTGGCTGGAGGTGGCAGTCGGCCGCCTGGAGGCCTGGAAGGGCTCTTCAGCCCGGGCTGGAGCGCGCCAAGCTCTGGAGTTCGTCAGGGCGTGGTACCCTGGGCTAGATCTAGCCCAGCTGACCATGTTCCGCCAAGAAGCACTGGAGGAGCTGGTGGCGGTTGAGGGCGAGCTTGTCAAGCGGGCGGCGGAGATCGCCGAGTACACTGACACCAGTGTCTTCATCCCCGAGCTGGTTGAAGATGGTGCCGAGGCACCGCCGGAGTTCTTTGGTCTGAACCCCGAAGACGGCGAGGACTCGGCCGAGGTAATCGACTCCAGTGATGAAGGGGAGGAAACGGAGGACGAGGACGGCGAAGAGGAAGCGCCGGAGGTTGGAGGGGACGGCCTACCCCAGCCTGACCGTGCCTTAAGCAACGATCCACGCTCGAGTGCGCCGACTGCTGCTGAAGGCAACCAGGCGGAGACCAACCAGCCGTCCGCTCCACCAGCCGGTGCTGCCAACTCCGCCATCCAGCCATCCATTGCTCCAACCGATGCTGCCGACTCGACCGCCCCGCCGGAGCCCCTGCCGCTTCTTAGGCTATCACCTTTACTTTCTATTTAATCGTTCTCGACAAAACTTGTTAAATTTGCGCAATTCCACCCGCGGGGTGTATTTCAAACTTCGTTGAATGCCGGCCAAGGGTCTTTTGCTATGTAAATATGCTTTAAGTGTCGACTTCGAGCTTTTCCTTGTTTTCTGCCCTTTGTCTTTTTTCCTTGCCGCCCTCCCTTAGCTATCCCTTGGCCAGCCGAATAGTCGCTCTGGGACTGCAGCTGGGCCAAGTGCTTAGCTACTTTTGGGAGGGCAAGTACTTAGCCGACTAGAGCGTGTCAAGGAAAGTAGGAGCCGGCCGGCCGACTGCTCAGCAGCCGATCGAGTAGGCGGCATGCCATCTTCGGCTATGTGCGCCTTTTTGTCCTTAGCCATTTTTCGTATGGGTACCCTTTTTGCAGCTCTTGTCGGCCGTTCAGTCGCTCTGCGAGCTGCAGCTTCTGACAGGAGAAGTTTGCTGGTGCTGACATACTACTTGTCCGACTGCAGGAGGCGGCACATAGTAGAAGGCGGCGAGCCCCCGGGCCGACTAGTCGAGCCCGGTGCCAGGAGGAATAATAAAAATAACACATTCGTGGGTATAATTCTTATCATATAGATAAAGAGGGTAGTCCCTGAGTTCTTCTCGGGGGACCCGGAGTCTTCGTACTTAAAAAGGTAGCATGGTACATACTGCTTTTAACTCTTCGGAGGAGGTTCACATTCCATGGCCTCTCCATCTCCTTACCCGAGTCGTCTCTTTTGCGTGCTCTGGGCTTCTCAGCATCGATCAGATAGTAGGAATCGCTGCCCAGCACTTTGCTGACGATGAATGGGCCTTCCCAAGGCACCGAGAGCTTGTGCTGGCCGGCTGTTCGCTGGATCAGCCGGAGCACAAGGTCTCCCTCTCGGAATGATCTTGGCTTGACCTTGTGATTGTAGTATCGGCGAAGACTCTGCTAGTAGATAGACCGGCTGAGTGCCAACAGCCGGTCTTCTTCCAGCAGGTTGATGCCGTCTTCTCGTGCTTCTTTGGCCTCCTCCTCGGTGTACATGGTGACTCGAGGGGAGTCGAATTCTATGTCCGTCGGGATGACGGCTTCGGCACCATAGATGAGGTAGAAGGGCATGAAGCCGGTTGACTTGTTCGGAGTTGTACGCAGGCTCCATAGGACGGACGACAACTCCTCAAGCCAGCAGCCAGTCGAGCACTCTAGAGGCTCGACCAGTCGGGGCTTGATGCCGGACAAAATTAGGCCGTTTGCTCGCTCCACTTGCCGTTGACTGCGGATGGGAAACGAACGCTAGGTCCAGTCGGATGCCCTGCGTCACACAGAAACGGGCCAAGGCTCCCTTGGCGAAGTTTGTGCCATTGTCGGTGATGATGCTATGTGGTACACCGTACTGCGTGGTGATGTCGGTGATGAAGGTCACGGCAGTCGGCCCATTCAACTTCTTTATTGGTTTTGCTTCTATCCACTTGGTGAACTTGTCCACAGTGACAAGCAAATGAGTCATGCCGCCGCGAGCCGTCTTGAATGGCCCCACCATGTCCAGTCCCCAAACGGCAAAGGGCCAGGCGATGGGAATAGTCTTGAGTGCAGAAGCCGGCAGATGTGGCTTGGAGCGGAACTTCTGGCACCCTTGACACTTATGGACCAATTCTTTGGCTTCTTCTAGAGCAGTCGGCTAGAAGAAACCATGGCGGAAAGCCTTGGCAACAAGTGATCTTGAAGCCGCATGGTGACCGCATTCACCTTGGTAGATATCCTTGAGGATTGCTTGGCCTTTGTCTGGCTCCATGCAGCGCTGATAAACGCCAGTGACACTTCACCGTATGAGCTCTCTGTTGACGATGGTGTAAGCTGCCGCCCGCCGTTGCACTTGTCGGGCCAAGATCACATCAGTCGGCAGTTCTTTGTTCACCAGAAATTTGAGGATTGGTTGAGCCCAGGATGGTGCTGCTATTTCTTCGACTGCTACGACCGCAACTTGTATAAGGGCGGTTGGGCTGGGAGGCGGTCGGTTGGTTGCTGCTGCCGCCTGCTGAACTGGAGAAGTCCCCGGGTCGACTGCTGCAGTCCCCAGGCCGGTCTCTAGAGTCTCGAGGCTGGGTGCGGCTGCTGCAGTCCTCGGGCCGCCTGCTGAAGTCCCCGTGCCAGCTTCTGGGGCCCTCAAGTCGGATCCGACTGCTTCGGGAGGGGCCGACACGAAGATGGAATCTGATTCTAGTGAAGGCTTCACAGACGGCTTGAGGAGGCGGCGCAGGGCGACACCGGCTGGTATTGCTTGTCGGGTGGAGCCAATCCGTGCCAAGGCATCTGCTTGCTCATTGTCGTTTCTTGGCACATGGAGGAACTCACACCCTTCAAAATATCCACTGAGCTGCTGAACAAAGAAACGGTAGCTCGCCATATTTGCATCCTTGGCGTCCCAGTCGCCTGACGACTGCTGGACCACCAAGTCGGAATCACCATAACACAGGATCCGGCGAATGCCGAGTTCCTTGGCAAGCCGGAGTCTGTGTATGAGTGCTTCATATTCAACTACGTTGTTGGAGGCGGAAAAGTGGATCTGCAACACATATTTGAGCTTGTCGCCTTTGGGAGAGGTGAGGACAACGCTGGCTCCTAGGTCGGTGAGCATTTTTGACCCATCAAAGTGCATCCACCAATGAGTGGAGTCAGGCGCTGGCGGGATGTACTGGGTCTCGGCCCAGTCTATGAGGAAATCGGCCAGCGCTTGCCACTTGATGGCGGTGCGAGGCTGGTAGTAGATGGTGTAGGTGGCCAGATCTATGGCCCACTTGGCCACTCGGCCAGAGGCATCTCGGCTTCCAATGATCTCAGCAAGTGGAGCGGTGCAGACAACAGTAATTGGATGCTCTTGAAAGCAAGGCTTGAGCTTCTTGGCGGAAAAATGCACGCCATAGCACATCTTCTGATAGTGGGGGTAATTTTGCTTGGAGGCGGACTGTACTTCACTCAAATAATACACTGGCCTCTGGACCGGCAGTGCCTTGCCTTCCTTCTTGCGTTCCACCACTATGACTGTGATGACCACCCGACTGGTGGCGGTGATGTAGAGGAGCATGGGCTCTTTATCAGTCGGGGCCGCCAGGACAGGCGGGGTGGTCAACATCTTCTTGAGCTAGCAGAAAGCTTTGTCCGCCTTGTCGTTCCACTCGAAAAAAGTGGTTATCTTCATGAGCTGGCATAGTGGGAGAGCCTTCTCGCCCAGCCGGCTGAGGAAGCGGCTGATGGACGCCAGGCAGCTGGTGAATTTTTGTACGTCCAGTAGTCAGGTGGGTACATCCATACTTTCAATTGCCTTGATCTTCACAGGGTTGCACTCTATGCCGCGCTCTGAGACCAGAAAGCCAAGAAGTTGGCCGGCTGGTACTCCAAAGATGCATTTCTCCGGGTTGAGCTTGATTTGAAATCGACGCAAGTTCTCGAATGTCTCATTGAGGTCTTCTAGCAGCGTGCCACGCTTCTCCGTCTTCACCACCACATCGTCCACATAAACATGGGCGTTTCTACCGAGTTGCTTGAGGAGGCACTTCTGCATGCAACACTGAAACGTGGCGCCGACATTCCTCAAGCCGAACGTCATCGTCAGGTAATAGAAGGCTCCGAATGGTGTGATGAAGGCGGTCTTCAGCCCGTCGGCCGGGTTCAGCTTGATTTGATGGTATCCTTAGTAGGCGTCCAAAAAACTCAGTAGCTCGCATCCGGCTGTGGAGTCTATCACTTGGTCGATTCTTGGCAAGGCAAAGGGGTCTTTGGGGCAAGCTTTGTTGAGGCTGGTATAATCGATGCACACGCGCCATTTCTTGTTCTTCTTCAGCACAAGAACTGGGTTGGACAACCATTCTGGGAAGAACACCTCCATGATGAAGCCGGCTGCTAGAAGCCGGGCTATTTCTTCTCCAACAACTCTTCTCTTTTCTTCCGACAGGTAGCGCAAGGGCTTCCTGACCGGCTTGACCTCAGGTCGGACATGTAGCTTGTGCTCGGCGAAATCCGTCGGGACACCCGACATGCCTTTGGGGGACCATGCGAAGATGTCACGATTCTCATGGAGGAAATCGACGAGCTCGCCTTCCTATTTACTGTCAAGGTTTGTTCCAATGAGAGCATGCCTCTCCGGGTGCTCCGGGTCCAAGGGTATCTTCTTTGTTTCCTTCGCCGGCTTGAACGAGCCCTCAACTTCCGACTCCTTGAGTGGTTGTGACATTTTCGGCTGCTTGCCTGCCAACGCCACAACCCGTTCCAGGAGCCGTTTCTCAGCTGCAATCACAAGGGACTCGGCCAGCCAGCTGCTGTCTATAGCGTAGGCGAACGATTTCTTGTAGTCTCTGGCTATGGTCAGGATTCCCTTGGTAGTCGACATCTTCATCTTGAGGTAAGCATAGTGGGGGACCGCCATGAACTTGGCCAGAGCGGGCCGGCCAAGTAGCGCATGGTATGGGCTCTGAAGGTCCACCACTTCAAACTAGATTGACTCTCGGCGGAAATGATTTTTGTCCCCGAAGAGGACATCGATCTGGGTCTTGCCGATTGGTGAGCAAGAAAGGCCAGGAACTATGCCATGGAATACAGTCCGACTGGGCTAGAGCTGCTTCTGCTTGATTCCCAATTTCTCCATTGTGTCACGGTATAGGATGTTGATGCTGCTGCCGTCATCTATTAGAACTCTGGAGAAACGAGCTGCTCGCCTCTCCGTTGTGAAGGTGGCTGCCGGTGTCAAAACCGGCGGATCTCGGATAGGGGGTCCCGAACTGTGCTCTAAGACTAATGGTAACAAGAGACTGGGGACACGATGTTTACCCATATTCGGGCCCTCTCGATGGAGGTAATACCCTACTTCCTTCTTGATTGATCTTGATGATATGAGTATTACAAGAGTTGATCTACCACGAGATCGTAGAGGCTAAACCCTAAGAGGTAGCCTATGATTATGATTGTTCTTGTCCTACGGACTAAACCCTCCGGTTTATATAGACAACGGAGGGGGCTAGGGTTACACAGAGTCGGTTACAGAGAAGGAGATCTAACATCCCAATCGCCAAGCTTGCCTTCCATGCAAAGGAGAGTCCCATCCGGGCACGGGATGAAGTCTTCAATCTTGTATCTTCATAGTCCAACAGTCCAGCCAAAGTATATAGTCCGGCTGTCCGGATACCCCCTAATCCAGGACTCCCTGAGTAGCCCCTGAACCAGGCTTCAATGACGATGAGTCTGGTGCGCAGATTGTTCTCGGCATTGCAAGGCGGGTTCCATCTCCGAATACTCCATAGAAGATTTTGAACACAAGGATTGTGTCTGGATCTGCAAAATAATTTCCACAGACCACCGTAGAGAGCACAATACTTTACAAATCTAATCTGCTGACAATTTTCCACAGTGTGTTCTCACGCCGTGGCCTGGTTTAATACGAACCGTTTTTTCTCAGCCTGCCACGACATGCACTGCAAGGCGGTTTTATTGGCACTCCTTGTCGAAGTAGAGATCGTGTCCCCCTTATCATGGGATTCTCATCAATATGGGTGCGGGTAACCCAACTATGCCTGTTGGCATGACTCCATGTTTTTAGGAAAGTCCCAAACAGTTACGCTGAGGACGCTTGATATTCTCCCCCTTTATAGAGGGGTCGAGGCCTATCCCTTTCTTACCATGCTTGCGCCTTTCCGCATCTCGAGTTCCAACACCCGAAGCTCAAGCTTAGGCACTTCGGATCTTCAATCATGTCCGGATCCAACCTTCAAGGCCGGTGGATGGCCTCCTCCATCATAGAGGAGGACATTGCGAAGCTCAGGGAGGCTAGATATTTGACCGCCAACGTCAAGCACGGGCTTCCTGCTCCAGGGCAGGTCGTCCCCACTCCCGAACCCAACGAGAGTGTTGTATTCGTTTCTCACTTCCTTTGAGGCTTAGGTTTTACCCTAGATCCCTTCTTGAGAGGGCTCATGTTCTATTATGGGCTAGATTTTCACGATCTAGCTCCGGATTCCATCCTTCATATCTCGTCGTTTATCATCCTGTGTGAAGCCTTCCTCCACATCACCCCACACTTCGGCTTATGGCTCAAGACCTTCAATGTGAAGCCGAAGGTGATCGAGGGGCGACACATGGACTGCGGAGGCGCTGTAATAAGCAGAAACGCCGATGCCCCATGGACAGAGGGTTCCTTCCCGGAGGTGTCCATTCTGTGGCAACGGAGGTGGTTCTACATCATAGCTCCCCGAGGCACAAAGTGGGCGGCTGCCCCCGCCTTCCGCTCGGGCCCTCTGCCTCAACTAGCATCGTGGGCCAACATGGGACTAGACTGGGGGACTGCTAATGACATACCGACATTGTAGAGCCGCATTCAGGAGCTTCTTGAGAGGGATATCAGTCTTATCAGAATAATTCAGGTAATGCTAGTTCGACGGGTCCTGCCGTGCAAACATGGACCTCTCCGGATGTGGGAGTTCAACCCAGAAGGTCCGTGAACTATTCAACACTTCTTCGGCATGACGCTCGAAGGGATGTATAGGTTGTTCTTCGGACCACGAGTAAAGTGTCCGGACACCACCGAGGATGCGGGCCTAAGCTGCAACCGCCCAGATACCCAAGTAAGTAACCCTGTAACCGAACACTTCATTTATATTTATCACAACATTATTCTGAAGGCGGAGAGGATCAGGTGTCCGACCCCACTTCCCGAAGGCTCACCTAGTCCTGCGATAGCCAGGATGCTTAGACGTGCGCTAAGTCAAGTGCCCTTGCGGAAATACGAAGGGAAGAATAGAGAAGCCGAACTTCACACATTGCACATCCAAACCGGGGGAATTACCGTCTCCATGAAGGAGGATAATCGGGGAGGTGAATCTAAGGTTTCCTCCCCCCGTGGGAACAAGAGGGCCACCTCCGAAGACTTGGAGACGGAGGTGCCTAAACAAGGAAAGAAAACTTCGCCAGGGGAGGGCGTCCTCACCGCGCCATGCCCGCAAACGGGCCAGCCCTCCACTGAGCTGTAAGTTAATCGCACATAACAAGATATTGCTTCCTCCTCCGAGAATAATAACCAGGATCTATTTCTTGCAGTCCAGCTAGTAGCTCTTCTCAACAGAGTTCGTCTTTGGGGGATCTTCTTCCGGAGATGATGGAGAGTGAAACCCCACCCGCCTCTCCGCCCCATGGGGCGGGCGACCCCGAGGTGTCGTCCCGGAGGAGTCCAGATCCGCCGAGGCCGGAAGCTAACACTTCGGCCGCCCCGAGCCCGGAGTGTTCGGCTCCCACTGAGGGCAATAGGAAGGGTTCGGGACAGTCCGGCGCCCGGCCGGACACACTGACGGGCCTTCTGGAACAACCTGCTCTCTCAGAGGATCGCCGCATGTTAATGGGTATAGTGTTTGAGAAGATTTCATCTGCCACAAGCGGGTTGAATGAAGCTTTTATGAGCCTGCTCAAAGGCTTTGAGGTACGCAATGAAACACGTAATTTTTCGGTTGTACCACACGCGCTTGGTGTGCTCCGTATAGATAGTAGCCCCTGAGACTCTGGTTGCCTGCCTTAGGTGGCAAACGGAGGATCACACTCCCAAGTAATGATCGCACTGCGTTCATGCGCAGGTTGCTAATGGTCCGACACTAGACCGGACCGCTGAATTCGCCGAGCTGAGGCGATAGATTGATGTGGTGGACGCCGACATCACGCTTGTAAACAAGAGGCTTGACGAGTCATAGAGTATGTGCTCATTGTTCCTCATTTTTTAGGAAATATTAAGAGGAGCATAATGTTAATATGATATGCTTTGGCTACAGGCGGAGCTGCTGCCATGGAGGCCCTGAGGGCAGAACTTTCCCTAGCCAAGGAACAAGCCCAGGCTTGCAATGTGGCTGCCCTAAAGGCGGCCGAAGATTTGAGAGCCGAACAGGTTGCTCATCACCGAAGCGAAGATAAAATAGCTGAAATGGCTGTGGAGCTGAGGGACACCGCCGACCGGTATGAGCTTCTTGAAAAGGAGTGTCAGGCAAAGTCGGTTGACCTGAAGAAGGCCCTGGATGCGGCCAAGGAGACGCATTCTGAAATTAGAGCTGCGTGGGAGGAGCTTCGACAGGCCGGAGACATTGCGGCTGGAAGCCCCTATTTGTTGCGAATGAAGTTTGGAGACCCCAAGTACGCTCCGCTGGATCAGCTTTGGAGTGCTGCAGACGCGTATGCAGATCTGGCAAAAAGTGCGGCTGATGCGACCAAGTTCTTCAAGGATCAGAAAGATAATGAAATAGAAAGGCTGTTTTGGTCGCAATTCAGTGCTCCGACGCACCCGCTGCCATTGAGTGAGAGGATGGCAGCTATGGTCGAGCTCCATTGGTTGTCCGATCTTGCAATGAGGTCTGTAATAGACCATCTATGGCCGAAGGGACCAAGGCTGGGAGTTATTTTGGTTTAGTGCAACAATTCCTTGGCGCGTATCGTGAATCGATGCCATGAAGAGGTCGGCGTGCATAGAGGGTGCGCGGATCGCACTTGCCCGTGTTAAAACATATTGGGCGGATAGGGAGGCCACCGGCATTGCAACCCAGAGTCCGGCAGGAAGCCAGGACCCAGCCGAGCACTATTTTGAGCAGGTCATAGAAGGTGCCCGTATAATAGAGGCTCAGTGCTCGGAGAGTGTCAAGTTCGAGTGACAAGTCGTTTAATTGTAAAAACAATTCTGTTTTATTTATAAAGGCTGTGTTTATACTTTCGCCTAAAAGTGTTATAGTGCCTCCTGTGCGGTCGTTTATGTATGTATATAACCTGAAAGTTAGTAGTCGTTGGCTTCAGCCCCCACGCATATAATGCGGGGGTGTTCGAGAAAATGTGCGTAATCACACTTGATCAAACGTCTTGGTCCATTAAAGATGTGATCGCATGTCGAACTAGGCAACTGGACTATATAGCTTTAACACTTTCACTTAGCCATAGGAGTTTGACGGTGGGGCTACTATGTAGCCCCTAGTACATCCGCGTGCATCCGAATAGAGGCGCGTATGTACATGACCGGGAAACGGTCCTTCGTTAATGCGGAGGAATCCTAAAGATTCCGATGAGTCCTGGAGTGGTTAACCAGTCTCTCGCTGTATCATGACAGTCTGTTTCGGCTTTCTCTACTAAGGTGCTCATCTGGAATAACCAGGGCACAATCACAGTAGTTCTCCTTTGGCCGCCTTAGACGATAGAACATAACGTAAGGCAGCAAACTCAGGAGCCGGGCAAACCCAACATTTGAGCAAAGACATGATTCGGAGCTGATGCATATAAGGCCAAACTCGCGATGCCGAACACTCCCAAAGGTATTCAGACTTTACAACATATACTGGGCTGAGCAATGCCCTCGATTATGAACCCTGTATTTCCAGGTACGTGCATTGATCTGTCATGGTGACATGCCTATAACGCCAGTATCCCCTGTGGGTGTATTGAATACCCATGGGATGTCAAGCAATAGGAGACAGTAAAGAAGTTTTACACAGGGGCTTAATCTAAAGAGAAACCTTTGAGCGGGGCCCTGCTGCACGTCTGCGCCTTTGTCTCCGTTGTGCCGTATCCTGGAAGGGTGTCGCATGAATAGTGTCTGTAAAAACGAAAACTCATGTAAAAGAGTATGGCGTAAGCGTGCAAAAAGTTGGTTATTCTCAATGGATGTTAGAAATGTGAGATATTGGCATATTAATAAGGTCAAGCCGAATTGTGGGCCTTATTACATGTTTGCAGCCCCTGGTACCATCTATGGGGGTATATGTATAGCACCCAGCTTAGGTTTATCTGGGCTGTTACCGATGGTGGTGCAGCGAACTCGTCGAACCATGTCCGTGGTTTAACGACCGATCATGCATTCTGATAGGAGAGGCCGCTTAGTGTCTGGCTGCTAGAGCCACTGCATACTCTTCCGCACGTAAGGAATGCTCTGTGTTTCCGCTAACAGTGATGACGCCACGTGGACTGGGCATCTTGAGTTTAAGGTAGGCATAGTTCGGTACTGCATTGAAGCGAGCGAAGGCCGTTCTTCCGAGTAATGCATGATAACCGCTACTGAAGGGAGCGATGTCGAAGAGTAGTTCTTCGCTTCTGAAGTTGTCGGGAGACCGAATGTCACCTTTAATACGAGGGAGCCCCTGCAGCGGGCCTCAACGCCTGGTATCACTCCTTTAAAGGTGGTGTTACTTTGGCTGATTCTGGATGGCTCTATCCCAATCTTGCATACGGTGTCCTGATATATCAGATTAAGACTACTGCCGCCGTCCATGAGGACTCGAGTGAGATGGTATCCATCAATTATTGGGTCGAGCACCAAGGCAGCCGATCCTCCGTGCCGGATACTAGTCGGGTGGTCCCTGTGATCAAAGGTGATCGGGCAGGCCGACCAGGGGTTGAATTTGGGGGCAACGGGCTCTACAGCGTATACGTCTCTGAGCGCGCGTTTGCGCCTTCTCTTTGGTATGTGAGTCGTGTAGATCATGTTTACTGTTTTGACTTCTGGTGGGAATTTTTTCTGTCCCCCAGTGTTCGGCTGGCGAGGCTCATCCTCGTCTTCACTTGGTGTTTCCCTTCCCTTGTGTTGGGCGTTTAACTTACCGGCCTGCTTGAAGACCCAGCATTCTCTGTGAGTGTGATTCACAGGTTTTTCGGGGGTGCCATGAATTTGGCACAATCTGTCTAGGACTTTGTTCAGGCCGGACGGTCCCTCTTTGCTGCCTTTAAATGGCTTCTTTCTTTGACCGGGTCGAGAGCCCCTGAATCCGGCGTTGACCGCTGTGTTGTCCGGACTTTCTTCATTATTTCGACGCTTGTTCTTATTGTGTCATTGCGGGAGTCCTGGATTACGGGGTATAGAGAGCCGGACTATATACATCGTCCGGACTATTGAAGCGTGAAGATACAAGACACAAGACTCTGGCCCGTGTCGGAATGGGACTCTCCTTTGCGTGGAAGATAAGCTTGGCGATCCAGATATTATATTTCCTTCCTTGTAACCGACTCCATGTAAACCCTAGCCCTCTCCGGTGTCTATATAAACCGGAGAGGATGGTCCTTAGAAGGCCGATCACAATTACAATCATACCATCATAGGCTAACTCTTAGGGTTTAGCCTCTACGATCTCGTGGTAGATCTACTCTTATACTACACATATCTTCAATATTAATCAAGCAGGAAGTAGGGTTTTACCTCCATCGAGAGGGCCCGAACCTGGGTAAACATTGTGTCCCTTGCTTCATGTTACCATCAGCCTAAGACGCATAGATCGGGGCCCCCTACCCGAGATCCGCCGGTTTTGACACCGACATTGGTGCTTTCATTGAGAGTTCCTCTGTGTCGTCGCTGCAAGGCTTGATGGCTCGTCTCATTGTCAAGGACGACATCATCTCTGGAGGAACGCTGGCTATAGGCCAGATTCTCCGACTTGGCGGCTTCATTATGGCCGCCCCAATGGCTGTCGCGCCAATGATGGCCTCTCGGGTCATCACGCATAACCTTCGCATCAATTCGGAGCTTGCCGAACAGGTGGATCCAATAGAGCTCTCCTCTCTTAATGAGCTCCTGGATCGCATCACCGCTTTGGGAGTCGCTGCGGACTATGACCGGATTGGGCTTAAACCCGACCAGAGGGACATTAGATCCCCGCCGACCACCCATGAGATAGCGGTAGTGGAGGAACCACACACGGGTCGCCCCTCAACTTTGAGGATGAATTATGTCCGGATCACCGAACTCAGTAAGCCGAACACCTACTCAAAGGAAGACACGACCCGAGTCCCGGACTTAGAGTCGGGCATCGGGCCGAAGAGATCGGGTGATACTCCGGACCCCGAACTGTCGGGCTCGGAACCTTTCGTGCCCCCAGGTGTTAGATCGGATCAAAATCCGGATTCAGCCGACGACACTCGCTTGGACTTAAACCGTCTCTCCCGCACCAGGCAAGAGCCCCTAGAGATGGTACACCGTTACTGGGCCAGATTCCTCCTTGCACTGAACAAGATCGAGGACTGCCACGAGGAGGACGTAGTCTCACTTTTCTGCAAAAACTGCACAAACAAAGGACTCCTTAATGCTATAAGCCGCCGTGACATAGTACACTTTGCAGACTTAGCGACCATAGTACAGAAGTACTGTGCGATGAAAAGCGCTTGGAAGACCCAAACAGAATTTTGGGATAGTACGACCCTCACTAGAACCTTGGTCTGAACTAAACGGCCGAACTCTTGTCAGTCGACCAATTCAATTCCCAAGAAACCAAAACCCGCTCCAGGGCGTGGAACCGTATTGGAAGGGTGGCTCAATGGGCCATGTAAGCTTCACAGTATGCCGGATGTGACACCAACCCATAGCCTTAGGGCATGTTGGATACTCTGGCAGGTAGCTAAAAGTGGCAAGGATCTCCTCGAGAGCCATAAAGCCGAACAACATCCCGCCAAAGAACACAATACGGTACTAACAGTCTTCGAGACTTTCGCCTCAAACAATAGGCGCAAGCGAGCTCATCGAAGCTCTGTTGAAATCTGCCATGTGGCAAAAGTAAATCCGTGGAACGACACCGCTATAAATTTCAATGCCAGTGACGAACCCTAGTTCCAGACCGTCCGGGCACCAGCCGCTTTGGTTCTTAGCCCAATAATGGACGGCTTTCGGCTCACGAAAGTGCTCATGGACGGCGGAAGCGGATTAAACCTGATCTACGAAGAAACACTCAAGAAGATGGAAATTGATAAAGGCCACATTGAGCAAAGCGGCACAACCTTCAGGGGAATTATCCCTAGTCGGGAGGCACGGTGTGCGGGGAAAATCACACTTGATGTGGTATGCGGCACCCCAGAGAATTATAGGTCCGAAGAAATCGTATTCCAAGTGGCCCCTTTCAGCAGCGGATACCACGCCCTTCTAGGGCGGGACGCGTTTGCAAGCTTTCAAGCTATACCCCATTACCGGTACATGAAGCTTAAAATGCCCGGACCCAATGGAATCATCACTCTAGCTACTGATCCAGACGTCACACTCTGCACCGAAAACAAAACCGTAGCACTAGCCTTGGAAGCACTGTCCGAAGCCCTAGCAGCAGAAGAATTAACAATGCTGCGCGCCACCATGGATAGGGACGACGTGATACTCGACAAACGACCCAAGTCCACCTCATTTAAACCCGCAGATGAGATAGTCAAATTCCAAGTCCACCCAACGGACCCCACGAAGACAGCTTCCATTGGGACATAGTTGAGCCCCGCTATGGACGCAGCACTGCGAGACTTCTTACGCGAGAATTGGGAAATGCCGGGCATCTCGTGCGAATTGGCCGAACACAACCTTAACATACTAAAGGGATACAAACCTGTCAAACAGACCCTAAGGCGATTTTCAAAGCCCAAACGGCAAGCCATGGGGGAGGAGCTAGCCAAGCTACTAGAGGCCGGATTCATCAGAGATATCAAACATCCGGATTGGCTGGCGAACTTGGTAATGGTACCAAAGAAGGACAAATCCTGGCGCCTGTGCGTCGATTTCAAAGACATTAACAAGGCTTGCCCCAAGGATCCCTTTCCCCTCCCTCACATCGATCAAATCATCGATGACCCAACAGGACACAACTCACTGTGTTTCCTCGACGCATACTCTGGATACCATCAAATAAAGATGGCAGAGTCCGACCAAGCTGCAACAGCTTTCATAACGCCATATGGCCCTTTCTGCTTCAACACTATGCCTTTCGGGCTTAAGAATGCCGGCGCAACCTACCAACACATGATTCAAACATGCCTGGAAAAGCAAATCGGCAAAACAATGGAGGCATACATGGACGACGTAGTCATAAAAACAAGACACATCGAAACACTAATAGATGACTTGAGGCTTACGTTCGATAACCTACGAACATACGACATCAAGCTGAATCCGGAGGAATGCGTTTTCGGTGTCCCCTGTGGAAAACTGCTGGGCTTCAGTGTTTCCAATAGAGGAATTGAAGCTAATCCGGCAAAAATCCGAGCTTTGTCGCAGTTGGCTATACCAACAGACCTCAAACACATCCAGAAACTAGCTGGATGCATGGCTGCTTTGAGCCGCTTTATCTCCAGTTTAGGAGAAAAGGCATTGCCTCTTTACCGCGTTCTTCGGCGCACCGAACACTTTGTGTGGACAGATGCAGCCGCGGCTGGACTCGATGAAATAAAGACCTTATTGGCCAGTAATCCAGTCCTAACAGCGCCAAATATCGGCGAACCTATGCTGCTGTACATAGCTGCAACACATCAAGTTGTAAGCGCAGTACTCGTCGTCGAATGAGAGGTTGATGGATACAAATTCCCGCTACAGAAGCCTGTTTATTACGTATCCACGGTCCTCACCCCATGCAAATCCCGATACCCACACTATCAAAAAATAGCATACGCGGTCTTCATGTCATCCCGAAAGCTACGGCACTACTTTCAAGAGTGTTCGATTACGGTGGCCTCTGAAGTACCACTAAACGATATAATAAATAACCGCGATGCCACAGGCCGGATTGCTTAATGGGCCATCGAGCTCCTTCCGTTTGACATAACATACAAGCCTCGGTGGGCTATCAAGTCACAAGTACTAGCTGACTTCGTCGCCGAATGGACGGAAGCCGAACTCCCTAAAGAGTACGGCGCATATTCTAACTGGATCATGCACTTCGATGGCTCTAAAATGCTGGCCAGATTGGGAGAGGGTGTAGTCTTGACGTCTCCCACCGGAAACACGATCCAATACGTCCTCCAAATATTATACACAGACTCCAACAACGCAGCCGAATATAAGGCTCTATTGCACGGTCTTCGGATGGCAGTCTCTATGGGCATTCAACGCCTAAAGGTGCACGTGGATTCAAACCTCGCAATATCACAAATAAACGGAGACTTTGATGCCAAGGATCCGAAAATGGTGGCCTACCGTAATGCCGTCCTTAAAATGTCATCTCGATTCGAGGGGCTCGAATTTCACCATGTGGCTCGAGAAAACAATCAAGCGGCAGATGTCCTTGCCCGCATCGGCACTAAACGCAACCCTGTCCCACCTAACATATTCCTGGAAAGGCTGTTCAAGCCATCCGTGATATGGGAAGGGGAGTCCGGCAATACCAGCACAGATCCGAATACATCCCCAGATTCCAAACTATTAGACATAATCGGAGGCTCTACCACCGAAATAACATCGCCAGCCCATGAAATAATGGCTATCATCGCCCCGTGGACTGAGCCTTTCTTGGCCTACCTAAATAGGCAGGAGCTCTCTAAAGACCAAAATGAAGCACACTACATCGTCAGGCGTTCTAAAGCTTACCAAGTCCATGAAGGGGAACTCTATAAGAAAAGTGTGACCGGAGTGCTTCAAAGGTGCATCTCCGAAGAAGAAGGGCGGCAACTCTTGGCTGAAATCCATGCCGGACTGGGCGGGCACCACGCCGGGGCTTGAGCACTAGTCAGCAAGGCCTTCCGTACAGGTTTCTATTGGCTGACAGCCCAAGCAGACGCACAGGACCTTGTCCAACACTGCGTCGGTTGCCAGCTCTTTGCCAATGAGAGTCATATGCCCCCTACCTCTCTCCAAACAATCCCCATAACTTGGCCCTTCACGGTCTGGGGGCTGGATATGGTTGGACCCCTTAAAGGGGGAAGCCACAAGAAAAAAATACTTATTGGTCATGGTAGACAAGTTCACCAAATGGATAGAAGACAAACCAGTGAAAACGGCCAAATCCGGACCAGTAATAGACTTTATATCCGGGGTCGTACACCGATACGGTGTCCCCCACAACATCATCACCGATAATGGCTCAAATTTCACGGTCGATGAGGTGAAATCTTGGTGCGGCAAAATGGGCATTAAGCTCGACTATGCTTCCGTCTACCATCCTCAAACAAATGGCCAGGTCGAACGGGCAAACGGTCTCATCATGAGCGACATCAAACCCAGACTAGTGCGATCCTTGACAGAGTCGGATATTCATTGGGTCGAGGAGCTTGACTCCGTACTCTGGGGGCTGCGGACCACGCCGAATCGCACCACCGGATATACACCATTTTTTATGGTGTATGGTGCGGAAGCAGTACTACCTTGTGACATAATACATGATTCGCCACGCGTACGCATGTACGAAGAGAAGGAAGCCGAGTTAGATCGGCAAGATAACTTGGATGCCCTGGAGGAGGAGCGCGATGTTGCTAAGGCCCGTTCCGCATTCTATCAGCAACAGGCTCGACGATACCAAAGCAGAGAAGTGCGGGACAAAACTTATAATATTGGCGAGCTCGTTCTACGCTTACCGGAGAAGAAGAAGGACAAGCTCAAACCCAAGTGGGAAGGCCCCTTCGTCATCGACAAAGTTCTCACCGGAGGAGCGTACCGCTTACGTAATGCGTCCGACAACAGACTCGAGCCAAACCCATGGAACACGGCCAGACTCCGGAGATTCTACGCCTAGCACCGAACTCAGTGTTCGTCTCCTTACCCCTCCTTTTTTAATTATGCTCCCTCCCTCTTGCTTTCTCGATCTTTTTCCTTTCACACACAGTATTTAATACAGTACGGACCTCCGGACTACTCCGGCCGCACTATGTGTGTAAGCTCTACCTGGGGGCTTCCTATACAGAAGCTAAACATAAATTACTCTCAGGGCCTTTTTGCCCGTCACACATGCTTTTTCCATGTGTGCCTTTTCTTCACCATTATATGCATCAATATGACTTAAGATGTGGCCAAGCTGGGTTGCCTGGCTCCTGTGTTTATGCCCTATGTTCCCGTTAATTCGGCTAGGGCATAAGGGGAGCAGCTTTGTGATTGTTACTGCCGGTTGAGCCGGATGTGTACCTCAAACTGGGTAAAGCCGAAAGCTAGTTTCCTTAAGAGAATATTCGGTCGGTGCACAAAAGATGTCTTTGTTTATCATAACATTAATCCCCAGAAGTTTTGTATCCTGAGCTATGGTTTGCAGTCCGGACCTGTGCCTTGACACATGCTTACCCGGGGAAAGGAACCCTTAACAGAACTATTCTCCCTGGAAGATGTTTCTTACTATCCATGTAATATAACATAACTAGTTGGGTACTTGTCTGTTCAAGAACTTATGACCCCTATGCCTGGTCTCCACGCATACTCCGGTTTTGTATAACCGAGCGGGTATTCAGACACACCCCGGACTCTAGGATCCGGGGGCTGAAGCGAAAAGGTTCGCGATGACAAATGATTTTAATCCGGCTATGGGCTACTTATGTCCATTGAATTACACAGTCACTTGGACTAACTATATTCGTCTTCTATACCATCCAACAGGTTATCTAGCTCACAATCCTATTGAGAATACTTCGCGGCCAATGCCACCTAGTCATATACCAGACTAACGGGAATTTCTTGCCCATCTGGCCCTGCCGGTCCGACTTCGGCCATATGGTTTGGGTCCAGCTTGGTGTAGCGCGTTTTCACCATAGCCCATGCTTCCCTTGCACCCTGCCAGCAGGCTGACATCTTCCACAGTCGGAAGCGCCGCCGTGCTCCTTGAAGCATGTCCACAAGCTCTCCCATGCCATTTGGCAGGAGGTTTGACGGCCACAAGGCCTGCACTACGCCCTGCATCGCCTGCCAAGCTCGCTCGTGCAGCTGTGAGAGGTCTTGCAGTAAATCGCCTGCAGATGCGGGCATCTCCTCCTTAGGGCGACCCATCAGCATTTGTACAAGCAAAACTCTATTAATGCACTTCCCCGCCAAACTATGCTACGGTTCGTCTAGGCACTTACCATAAATGCCACGGCGAAGCCATTTGTTCTCCTTTACGGAGTCCGCCAGCTGCACACGGACATCTTTCAATTCCACGTCCAACCGAACATTGGCATCTTGGAGAGCATTCTTCTCCCGCTTAACTTGTGTAAGAATGCGCTCGCCGGCCTTTAGTTGCCTTTGGAGATGCCACTCGTCATCCCTCCCGCCCTCCGGATTTACTTCGGGGTTATCTACAGAATTTGCTGTTAAATTTGTCATACCAGCCAGTTGCTAACTAGTGCATTTTCATATAATCGAGATAAATGTTACCATATGAGGCCTTTTGGGATTCCTCAAGCTTGGCAACTGTGGCCCTCAGTTGAGTCTTGCACTCCTCTAGCTCCCGAGACAATTTCTCATTCTTATCTACAAGAACCTGCGCATAAATTGATACTTAAAACTGTTGTTTCAACCGTTTCAAGTCTCAGGGGCTACTGCTATACATGCTCATCAAACTTTCTTACCCGTATATCTTTGGTATACTGGACTGTCGCCCGGGCGAGTCCGCTTTGAGCAGCTCGGATGTATGCGTCTCCTGAATTGAAAGCATTAAATGCCTCTTCGGAAAAGATGTTGTTGCGAAGCATGACCCGTTGACGCCGGTGATTCATGGCGCTCTCTACTTCGGAATTCGTGGAAGAGAGCATATCTGCGTCCTCTGTCAGAGGACTATGCGACATTGGCCCTACCTCCGCCTCCTCTCTCAAAGTCGGTTCTAGAGCCCGACTGGTGGAGGCGTGGTTGGCAGGATCCCCGAATATAGTCTGGATACCCCTCTTCCTGCCAGGATGTAAAGGGCGCTGTTACACTTCAAATAACAACAATTACATGACAGGTTGTTTCCTTACCTCTGTAGAGGCGTGTCGGCCCTAACCGCTTTCCTCTTGAGCCTACCCGATCCGGGCGCCTGTGGCTGACGGGTCCCTAGGGGCTCGGCTCTGCACTCCGAATGTCGCTTCTGCAAAAACATGACGCTTCAGGGATAAGGCGTGACATTAGGAAAGAGTCCTCTTCGGAGCATCGAGTCTTCGGCTTGGCTTACACGCGACGAGGGTAGCAGTCCGGGATAATCAACAGTAATAGCCACTGAGGCGTCGTCGCGGCTCGCCCGATAAAATATCCCGTCGACAAGCTCCACGGCCGCATCTGGGTCTTCTTCGAGTCCTGGATCAAGGGCCCTTTTGGGGTCCTCTGGCTGCGGGGAAGGGCTGGAGATTCCTTCTATGGCCCTCCTCAGTTCCTGCTCGGAAATATCGATGCAGGTAACTTTAGCAAAGAACGCCACAATAAGTGAAGCGAGAAAATAAATGACGACTTACCCAGTTTGGGGGATTATACAGGGAGAATCCGTCCCGCGGTTTGATATGGAGGAAGTCTTCCTCTTCTCCTTTGCATAGGTCGGACAGTATCCTTGCCAGAGCGGTGGGGGAGTCCGGACCCTTACGGCCACAGCGGGTGGCATTGTCTGTCCCGTTGAAGTGCCACATGGGATTGCCCCGATATTGAAGCGGTTGCACTCCCGCATTATGCATATTGCCATGACCTCGTTAGTCCGGATTTAGCCAGTAACTTTATCCTGCTCATCAGGAAATGTATTTCCCTGGAATCCTCTACTTGGGGGCCTCGGGGGCGCCAGCTTAGACATGCCCTTGGCGGGGTGTTACTGAACTTGGGGAGTCCTGTCCGGACTGGATCCGGAAGGGGAGCATCGTCAATATAAAACCACTCTGAAGCCCAGTTATCTGGTGCCTTCTTGGGAGTGCCGGATAGGTATCCGGTCTTAGCGATACGCCATACTTCGACCCCGCCCACTTGACATAGGGATTCTCCCTGGTTGCGGGGGACAAGGCAGAACAGCTTCTTCCACAATCCAAAATGAGCCTCGCAGCCTAGAAATAGCTCATAAAGGGTGACATACCCTGCTATATGTAGTACGGAGGCTGGGGTTAAGTTGTGCAACTGGAGGCCGTAGAACTCCAGAAGCCCACGAAGGAATGGATGAATAGGAAACCCGACGCCCCTTAATAGATGCGGAATTAGGCATATTCGCTCCTCTGGAGACGGATTGGGGATCTCTCCGCTTGTTCTCCGCCATTATAGGTGGCCACCCCGGCTCAGACAGGGACCATGAACGCCGGCGGGAGGAGCCCTTGGGTTTGTAACTTTATCAAACGGCTATGAGAAACTGAACACTCTCCCAGTCCCCCGGCTTGGGGCAAGGGGAGCAAGCAGAAGAGCTGCGACGACTGGCCATGTTGGAATGGTTTTTTCTAGGCGCTCTGTTGGATGCTTGCTCGAGGAGGGAGAGTGAGGTTTGGATCTGGGAATCCCCGTCTCTTCAAATCGACGGTTAGCCCGAAGGACCGAGGGTGGCAAATGCAAAAATGCCTCGACTCCTCGCATTCGCTCGACACATGGAAATGGTCATTATTAAAGCACTGAAGCCGAGGAGTACAACATTGATGAGATGCCAGACACTATTCGTCGTGATGGGTACATCAGAGTATTCGGAGAGGGAACCCACCTTGCAATGCTGAAAACAAGACTGCGCGCCAGACTCATCGTCATTGAAGCCTGGTTCAGGGGCTACTGAGGGAGTCCTGGATTAGGGGATATCCGGAGAGCTGGACTATATACATCGTCCGGACTATTGACGCGTGAAGATACAAGGCACAAGACTCCGGCCCGTGTCCGGATGGGACTCTCCTTTGCGTGGAAGATAAGCTTGGCGATCTGGATATTATATTTCCTTCCCTGTAACCGACTCCATGTAAACCCTAGCCCTCTCCGGTGTCTATATAAACCGGAGAGGATGGTCCTTAGAAGGCCGATCACAATTACAATCATACCATCATAGGCTAGCTCTTAGGGTTTAGCCTCTACGATCTCGTGGTAGATCTACTCTTGTACTACACATATCTTCAATATTAATCAAGCAGGAAGTAGGGTTTTACCTCCATCGAGAGGGCCCGAACCTGGGTAAACATTGTGTCCCTTGCTTCCTGTTACCATCAGCCTAAGACGCACAGATCAGGGCCTCCTACCCGAGATCCACCGGTTTTGACACCGACAGTCATGGCTTCCTGTTGCCATCCTCGATTTCGGATGTGCCTGGGTCACTGGTGCCTCTACGGGCCAACCAGCTGTCCTCACCCGCGCAAAAGCGGGTCATAAGGCTTGTTAAGGCCGCCATTGTCCTCGACTTTTCTTGACCAAGGTGTTTGGCAAGCCACTCGCCCCGGATACTATGCTTGAAGGCCGCTAGGGCTTCGGCATCCGGACAGTCAACAATTTGATTCTTCTTAGTGAGAATTCTGTTCCAAAGCTTACGGGCCGACTCTTCGAGCTGTTGTATTATGTGACTTAAATTGTCTGCGTCTGGAGGTCGGACATAGGTCCCTTGAAAATTGGCCCTGAAAGCGTCCTCAAGTTCCTCCCAACTTCCGATTGAATTTTCGGGGAGGCTTTTCAACCAGTGCCGAGCTGGCCCTTTCAACTTGAGGGGAAGGTATTTGATGGCGTGGAGGTCATCCCCACGAGCCATGTGGATATGAAGGATAAAATCCTCAATCCAGACCCCAGGGTCTGTCGTTTCGTCGTATGCCTCTATGTTCACGAGTTTGAATCCCTGTGGAAATTCGTGATGCAGCACCTCATCGGTGAAACACACAGGGTGCGCAACCCCTTTGTATCTGGACATGTTGTGGCATGCTATCGACTATTGTTGTGTCCGGTGTTGATTTCGAACTGGTATTCGATCAGTGTGATCGTTTTGGTGACCATAATCCCGCGTCGGAGCATGTCCTCTGGATCCATAGATGGACCTGGCCGCGCCGGCCTTTTTGTCCAGGAGCTCACGTAAATCATGTGCGACGTCAGTGGCGGCTCTATCACGGCCGTGAAGTGGTTGGTCCGGCCGATTGGCCGTATTGTTCTTCGGCGGAATGGGCTCTACGGCCTCATCGTCAAATTTGGGCAGCAACTTGTGTTTTGGGTAGCTCTTTGTGTGGCGATCGTCGCCATATTTTTCTTCAGTGTCTAGCACTTTATTCCATCTGCAATTGAGCATATCCTGTGCGTCCTTAAGCCTTTGCTTCCGATTCTTTAGGCTCCTCACAGTGGCCATAAGCCTTCTGCGGAGGTTATCTTGTTCCAAACGTTTTTCCGGGATGATGAATACATCATCGACCGGACTGTCCTTCTCTCCGGAGGCAGGTTGATGAGTTCGGCCCTCTGGATCGCTGTGATCGGGCGTCTGCTCCGGGCCATGTTCAGCATGGCCTGGCTCATCTTGCTCCATCGCTGGGTCCATATGGTCATTGTTGCCTTTGGAGTCAACCGGAGTGTCAATTTTTCTTACACTATTATCGCTATTTTTACTATGACTGGACTTAGAGCGGCGCCTGCGCCGTCGTTTTGGCTTTTGTCCGGGGGGTTTATCCTCCGTTTTGTCCTTTTTGTCAGCGTTGTCCTCCTTAGGCGTGTCCACCATGTATATGTAATATGATGAGGTGGCAGTCCAGCGCCCCGTGGGCGGTGGTTCCAGGTCGTCCCCTGCATCGATGTCCATACCGTCGATGTCGTCGGAGTCGAAGTCAAGCATGTCTGTTAGGTCATCGACAGTGGCTATGAAGTGGGTGGTGGGTGGGCCGCGATTTTCTTCGTCATCCATATCCCACTCGAGCCAGACATAGTTCGGCCAAGAGTCTTCTGACAAAGACAGAGACCTTAAAGAGTTTAGCATGTCGCCAAAGGGCGAGCGCTGAAAGATATCCGCGACAGTGAACTCCATGATTGGTGCCCGACCGGCTTCGATGGGCACGGATGCGCGCGACCCGGGACCCGCGGCCGGAAACAAGTCCGGGGGTCCGGCGACACAGATTTCCTTAGAGGTGGAGTCTGTGTTCGGCTCCAACACTGATGAGTATGCTGCCTCCATGGCGGGGTCCATCCACACGTCCTCGGACGATGCGATATGTCCCAGATTTAGGCCCGGAGCTGCTGCAGGTGCGGTATCCCGAATACTGTCTGACAGCCGATCTATGTCGCGCTCGTCGTGACCGTTCGGCGCTCCCGGTGTAGGCCCAAATCCGTCGAAGATCAAGTCTCCGCGGATGTCAGCCGTGTAATTCAAGTTTCCGAACCTGACGTGATGGCCAGGGGCGTAGTTGTCGATCTTCTCCAGATGGCCAAGCGAATTGTCCTGTAGTGCGAAGCCGCCGAACACGAAGATCTGTCCGGGGAGAAAGGTCTCACCCTGGAACGCGTCGTTGTTGATGATTGAAGGAGCCATCGAGCCTTACAGCGACGACATAGATGAACTCTCAATGAAAGCACCAATGTCGGTGTCAAAACCGGCGGATCTCGGGTAGGGGGTCCCGAACTGTGCATCTAAGGCTAATGGTAACAGGAGACCGGGGACACGATGTTACCCAGGTTTGGGCCCTCTCGATGGAGGTAATACCCTACTTCCTGCTTGATTGATCTTGATGATATCAGTATTACAAGAGTTGATCTACCACGAGATCGTAGAGGCTAAACCCTAAGAGCTAGCCTATGATTATGATTGTTCTTGTCCTGCAGACTAAACCCTCCGGTTTATATAGACACTAGAGGGGGCTAGGGTTACACAGAGTCGGTTACAGAGAAGGAGATCTAACATCCGAATCGCCAAGCTGGCCTTCCACGCAAAGGAGAGTCCCATCCGGACACGGCACGAAGTCTTCAATCTTGTATCTTCATAGTCCAACAGTGGCATCCAGGACCAGGGCTGTCCGGATACCCCCTAATCAAGGACTCCCTCAGTGGCATCCAGGACCAGGGCATAAGAACCAGGAGAGGGCATCACTTCCGGGTGGTCGGCCTTGCTCTAGCTGATGTGCTTCTCCGACCAGTGCATAAACTCAAGGGCTCCAGTTGCTACCGCTTGTAATTCTTGCCGCTGTTGCCGTCGGCTGCGTCTGGCGTCAGCTACACTGGTGAACACAACATAGGCTCCCTGCTCTTCTGGATACTCATCTTGTATTGCTCCGACTGGCCGGACCGCCGACTACTGGGGCGGAGGAGACGGCGGGCCGGGAGGCGGCGGATGCAGGAGTCCATCTCCTTTGGCGATTCGGGTGAGCCAATGGCACTTCCAAGTGGTGTGGTTGGACGGCTTCGCGCCGCTGTGGAACATGCAAGGCGCATCGAGAGTCTGCTCGTAGAAGGCGGGCAACCAATTGGGCTTGCCGCCCTTCTGACGATTAGGCGGAGGCTGCCCTTCCGGCTGCTGGTCTTCGACTATTGCCACCGACCAGCTTGCAGAAGCCGGCTGCACGGCCTTGCGCTTGTTGTCGTTCTGCTAATGTCTTCGACTGGAGTCACCAGCCGGGACCCGAGAAGTCAGGGGAGCTATCTTGCCGGATGCATCGACTTGGATCTCCGCCTTCATGGAGGAGTCGGTGGTTGCGTATTTGTCGGCGATGATCAGCAGTTCGTCGAGAGTCGTCAGCTCATCACAGAGGAGTCAGTGCTTGAGGAGGGTGCCCTCTCGGCACCCGGCAGTGAAATATTCGATGGCCTGCACCTCGTGCATGCCCTCGCAGGAGTTGCGCAGCTCGGCCCAGCGCGTGAGGTAGTCGCGAGTCGATTCGCTGGGCCCTTGAACGCACAAGGAGAACTGTCGTGGCTTGGAAGGCCGCTTGTATGTGCTGGTGAAGTTGCAGACGAAGGCCTCGGTGAAATCAACCCATCTGTTGATGCTGCGGGGCTTCAGGCTGTTAAGCCACGTCCGGGCTGTGCCCTGGAGAATGAGCGGGACGTACTTCACAGCAACGCGCTTGTTGCCGTTCGCTATGCTGACGGTCGTGGAGTATTCGACCAGCCAGTCCTCCGGCTTCATAGAGCCGGTATAATTGGGCGTATCCCTTGGGAGGGTGAACCCTCGAGGGAAGGGCTCATCTCAGATTTGGGGGCCAAAACATGGCGGATCCAGCGCATCTTCTTCTTCTAGCGCCAGGGAGCGATTAAGGCGGTCGATCCAGTGGCGGGCGTCATTTTCTCCGACTCCTTCCCGGCGGCCAAGGCGGTCGCCGAGTGTCGGGTGTGTGACAGGCGGGGGAGTGGGATGCCTCTCTGCGGATCGCCTCTCCACGCTCGATGGAGAGGTGAGTCCGACTGCGGCTAGCAGCCGGCTTGTTGCCTTTCTTTCTGCGGACGTCACCAGTCGGCGTCCAAGATGTTGCGCCATTATCTTGGCGAGGGGGCGGCTCGTCGTTCTGCCGAGTAGGTGCCTCGTTGCGGCAGCCGACTTCTTGCTGCTCGGCGACTGCGTTGAGGAGCTGCTAGACGCGCTCCGTCATGTGACGACGCTCGTCGCCCTCGTACTTGTCCAGCTCGTCTGCCACCGCCTGGTCAGCTCGTCTGTTTTCTGCCGGCGTAGCGTAGACGGGGCGATCTGGCCCGAACGCACCAGCGATGGCCGCGCCATGCAGCCGGATCGAGCCGGCACGGCTAGGCCCTTCGGGGGCCTGCATTCCACCAATGGCCCGGTCCATTTCACACCGGTAGGCCTCCGAGAGGCGACGCACGCTGGCCAGTCGGTTGGCGCTCTCAAGAGCCGGACGCGGCGCGCTTCCAGCGCCTCAGCATCCGCATCGGCCGGGATGGGCGCTGACAACTTTCGTAGTGCATCATCGAGTGGGTCTCGAGTGCCTCAGTCCGAGTGCTCACCACTGTTGATGACAAGCACCTCCGTGACGGTGCTCCCTCTGCTGTGCTCGCGAGGGGGCGGCTCGTCGTAGACCACCACATTGGTGGGGAATGCGTCAAGCGACGCCGTGTTGGAGTCAACGATCGTTGGGTCGGTGGAGCCAACAGACTCCAAGTCGGCTATAGGCTCGCAGGTGACATGGAGCTAGTCGAGGAGGCTGACGAGGCGGTTCTCAGGGCAGTTGGTGCCTGCGTCGGATGCATGTTCGTCGGAGAGGCTGATCCCGCGACGAGGTCGGCAAGGCAGCTCGTTGCGCAAGCGATCTCCGCGCCATGCAGCGCGTCGAGGCTGATGCCGTCGGGTGTGCTGGCCTGGCTGCGCACGTCCGGAAGGAACAAAGTTCCCGTCTAGAAAAGATCTCCGGATGACGGTGCACCTCACCCCAAGGTGGGCGCCAAATGTCGGGGGTTGGGTATGACATATGCCAAGCGATGGCTTATCATGGTGGGAGCGAGTAGAACATCGCTGGTGCCTGGAAGTGGGATAAGGCGTAGACACGAACGCCAACACACTTTACCCAGGTTGGGGGCTCTCCTTGGAGATAATACCCCTACTCCTGCTCTGCGGGGTCTTTGCATGATCACTAAGGCACTAGTGAATTCAAGGTGCTCCTTGAGCTGTGAGCTAGATGTTGAAGGAGGCAGGGCTAGCTCTTTTCTTCCTCTAGATATGAGTCTAGGTCTATCAGGTTCGGAACCCTTTGCATGGGTGCCCTGGGGGTTTATATAGGCCTACCTCCAGGGGTACAATGGTAACTTGGCCGGGTGCTGGGCCTGGCTATCAGCGTCTCCGGTTGCCGGCTTCTCCACCGGCAGCTAGGGCCCGCCGCCTGGTGGGCCCTCTGACTGGTCCGGTACGGAGCCAACAGTCCGCGTCCACCGCTGGCGGGTCTGGTTGGTGGCCGACCACTGTAGCCATGGCGCTAATGACGCAGACTTGGTTAGGGGAGCGTGGCTACAGTAACGCCGCCTGGTGGGAGATCACTATAGCCACACTACACCCCGTCTGGTTAATGTCATACTGCCTTCGGGGGAGGGTCCGGCCGCCTGCTGGGGGCCGGCCTCCCGTAGTTCCGACTGGTCTGGCTTCGGCCGCCTTCCGAGCTCTCTCTGCCCGGTAGGGCCCACCGCCTGCAGGCCGTACCGACAGGCCGTCGTGGGAACAGGGCTCCACCGGTCAGTAGTGGCGTAAAGGGGGATGGCAACAGTGCCACGTCATGCGGGGATCTCCGCCTATACGGGGCACTGTGGTCATGCCAAGCCCGTGATCAGGGGGCAAGGGACTATGCTATAGCCTCACCCTGTCTTGTCTTCTTGATGAGGGGCACAGACTCTGAGGGTGCCTGGTGGCCGCCTGCTAGAAACCGGCCTCTCTGGAGGTCGTCCGCTAGGAGGCGGCCTATCTTGGTGCCGTCTGCCGGTGCTAGGCCGCCTTCGGGCAGCCGGCTGTTCAGGCCAACCGGCCACCAGAAGGCGGTGCTCCATTCTGGAGTCTCATGGGTCGAAGCCGGCCCAAAGTCTTAAAAGGCTCAGGGACTCGGGTTAGCCTACCCGTGGCCCAATACTCCGACATTATTGCATGATCCATCATAGTCATATTGCTTTTTGCATGATCATGTAGTTGACATCGTATTTGTGGCAAAGCCACCTTGATAATTCTTTCATACATGTCACTCTTGATTCATTGTATATCCCGGTACAACGTCGGAGGCATCCACATAGAGTCATATTTTGTTCTAAGTATTGAGTTGTAATTCTTGAGTTGTAAGTAAATAAAAGTGTGATGATCTTCATTATTACTGCATTGTCCCAAGTGAGGAAAGGATAATGGAGACTATGATTCCCCCACAAGTCGGGATGAGACTCTTGACTTTATGAAAAATAAAAGAGGCCAAAGAAGCCCAAAAAAAAGAGGCCAAAGAAGCCCACAAATATAAAAAATGAGAGAAAATGAGAGAAGGGACAATGTTACTATCCTTTTCCACACTTGTGCTTCAAAGTAGCACCATGATCTTCATGATAGAGAGTCTCCTATGTTGTCACTATTATATACTAGTGGGAATTTTACATTATAGAACTTGGCTTGTATATTCCAATGATGGGCTTCCTCAAAATGCCCTAGGTCTTTGTGAGCAAGCAAGTTGGATGCACACCCACTTAGTTTCTTTTGTTGAGCTTTCATACACTTATAGCTCTAGTGCATCCGTTGCATGGCAATCCCTACTCACTCACATTGATATCTATTAATGGGCATCTCCATAGCCCGTTGATACGCCTAGTTGATGTGAGACTATCTTCTCCTTTTTTGTCTTCTCCACTACCACCATTCTATTCCACATATAGTGCTATGTCCAAGGCTCACTGAGGGAGTCCTGGATTAGGGGGTGTCCGGATGGCCGGACTATGACCTTTGGCCGGACTCCCGGACTATGAAGATACAAGATTGAAGACTCCGTCCCGTGTCCGGATGGGACTTTCCTTGGCGTGGAAGGCAAGCTTGGCGATACGATATGAAGATCTCCTCCCATTGTAACCGACTCTGTGTAACCCTAGCCCTCTCCGGTGTCTATATAAACTGGAGAGTTTTAGTCCATAGGACGAACAACAATCATACCATAGGCTAGCTTCTAGGGTTTAGCCTCTCTGGTCTCGTGGTAGATCCACTCTTGTACTACCCATATCATCAATATTAATCAAGCAGGAGTAGGGTTTTACCTCCATCGAGAGGGCCCGAACCTGGGTAAAAACATCGTGTCCCTTGTCTCCTGTTACCATCCGCCTAGGCGCATAGTTCGGGACCCCCTACCCGAGATCCGCCGGTTTTGACACCGACATTGGTGCTTTCATTGAGAGTCCCTCTGTGTCGTCACCTTTAGGCCCGATGGCTTCTTCGATCATCAACCATGACACGGTCCAGGGTGAGACCTTTCTCCCCGGACAGATCTTCTTATTCGGCGGCTTCGCACTGCGGGCCAACTCGCTTGGCCATCTGGAGCAGATCGAAAGCTACGCCCCTGGCCATCAGGTCAGGTTTGGAAGCTTAAATTACACGGCCGACATCTGTGGGGACTTGATCTTCGACGGATTCGAGCCACGGCCGAGCGTGCCGCACTGTCCCGATGGGCATGATCTAACTCTGCCACCGGACAGCGCCCAGCGTGCCGCTCAGGTGTCCGCTCCGATCATTAGCTCGGAGCCGACTGCGCTAGTCGGGGATGGACGGTTGGACGCCGCCCCGGGAGCCGCAATCTCTATGGCGATAGAGTCGAATACCAGCCTAGTCCTTTGCAAGGCCCGTGACTCCAAGGTGCCGGACTCCGTTCCGGACTCCGTATATTCCGCACCCCTTCCGATCAAACCCAATTGGGCTCCGATCATGGAGTTCACCGCCGCGGACGTCTTTCGGCACTCGCCCTTTGGTGATATCCTGGATTTACTAAAGTCTCTCTCTTTGTCAGGAGAGCCCTGGCCGGACTATGGTCAGCAGGGTTGGGATGCGGACGGCAAAGAAATTCGAAACCCACCCACCACCCACTTTGTAGCCACTGTCGATGATCTAACCGACATGCTCGACTTCGACTCCGAAGACATCGACGGTATGGACGCCGATGAAGGAGACGACCAAGAACCAGCACCTATAGGGCACTGGAAAGCCACCTCATCATACGATGTATACATGGTGGACACACCTAAAAGAAATGACAACGAGGATCAAAAGGGCGCAACCAGGGATCACTCCCTCGAAAAACAATCAAAGCAGCGGCGTAAGCGCCATGCCAAGCCCCACCTCGACAAAGACCCAGCCATAGAGTAGGGCGAATCAACGGAAGACGAACATGCCATCGAGCAACCGTCCAAACAGGGCGGACAATCCGAACAACCCATCCCCGGGAAAGATAATAGTCCGGACGACCTCACGCCGGACAAATTGCTGGAACATCAGAACCTCCACCAAAGGCTCGTTGCCACTGCACGTAGCCTGAAAAAGCAGAAGCAGAGGCTCAAAACAGCGGAAGATGCACTCAGGATCTGATGGGGCAAAGTACTCAATACAGCACACAAGTACGGCAATAGTCGTCACACAAAGAGCTATCCGAAGCGGAAACTACTACCGGAATTTGCTGAAGAGGCCATAGAGCCCCCACAGTCAAAAAATAAGGAAGCCACAAGGTCGGATAGACGACCCCACGATCGATCTCAAGCGACAAAGGGCGCCACACTCAATACGGCGCGTGATCCGTCCAAGAATTCGCATCAAAAAACTGGCCCAACCAGATCCATCTATGGGCCAAGAAAGCAAGCTCCAGTGAGCAATGCAATGCAAAAAATATCCGAACATTGCGGCACACCTACATATAGGGGCGCCGTACATCCCCTATGTTTTACCGATGAGGTGCTGGATCATGAATTTCCAGCGGGATTCAAGCCCGTGAACATAGAAGCATACGACGGAACAACAGACCCTGGAGTCTGGATCGAGGATTATATCCTCCACATACACATGGCCAGAGGAGATGACCTCCACGCCATAAAATACTTACCCCTTAAGCTCAAAGGGCCAGCCCGGCATTGGCTTAAAAGCCTTCCCGAAAACACCATGGGAAGTTGGGAAGCGCTCGAGGATGCTTTCCGGGCAAATTTTCAAGGGACCTATGTCCGCCCTCCGGATGCAGATGATCTGAGTCATATAACTCAGCAGCCCGGAGAGTCAGCCCGGAAACTCTGGAACAGATTCCTTACTAAAAAGAATCAGATAGTCGATTGTCCGGACGCCGAGGCCCTAGCAGCTTTCAAACAGAGCGTCCGAGACGAATGGCTCGCCAGACACCTCGGCCAAGAAAAGCCAAAAACAATGGCCGCATTAACAAGCCTCATGACCCGCTTTTGCGCAGGAGAGGATAGCTGGTTGGCAAGAAGCAGTACCAGTGACCCGAGCACATCCAAGCTCAGGGATGGAAACGGGAAACTTTGCCGTTACAAAGAAAAGCACCGAATCAAGGATAACAGCCCGATGAGCACGACAGTCAACGCCTGATTCAAAAGCTCTCGGCAAAATCAGAAAAAGCCACCACCCAAAGATGACAGGGACGAGCTGTCTAACCTCAACAAAATCCTGGACAAAATATGTCAAATCCACAGTACTCCCGGGAGACCTGCAAACCATACCCACAGAGATTGTTGGTTCTTCAAGCAGTCCGGCAAACTCAACGCCGAACACAAGGGGCTCGACACACCAAGCGAGGATGACGACGCACCCCACAAGCAGAACACAGGAGAACAAAAGAAGTTCCCACAAGAAGTCAAAACAGTAAATTCACTTCAGATGACAAAAGGGAAAAACAGAAAGGCGCTTGCAAAGACACGCGCCATACGGCCAGCCCCAGAGGATCACCGCCACTGGTTGTTACAACCAATCACCTTTGATCATCAGGATTACTCCAGAGGAGCCCGGAACGCAGGCTGGACTGCCTTGGTCTTGAATCCGATTATTGACGGACTCCAATTTACACAAGTCCTTATGGACGGCGGCAGTGACTTAAACCTGTTATATCAGGACACAATCCGCAAACTAGGGGTAAACCCAGCTATAATCCGCCATGGCAACACTTCCTTTCAAGGAGTCACGCCTTGTCCAGATACCTAGAGTATGGGTTCCCTTTCGTTATAAGTCACGTTCGGCTCACCCGACAACTTCCGAAGCGAAAAGCTAACATTCCACATAGCCCCATTCGTAAGTCGCTATCAAGCGCTACTGGGACGTGAAGCTTTCGCCCGCTTTAACGCAATACCGCATTATGCATCCCTTACACTTAAAATACCCAGCCCACGAGGCATCATCTCATTACAGGGGAATAACAATTGACCCCCAAAGTACAGGTAAAGGTGCGGCCTCCTGGACAGCCGCCCACTAATCCAGCCCTACTATCCCGGACATGGCTCGACGAGTCCGGCGTAAACGTACATATGCTTAATAGCCGCATAACCCTATACAAGGGGCTCCGCGTGTTTACGCCAGGAGACAATATGGCTCAATTCTTGCTCCAACTATATTTTGTTTATTTTAATATAGATTTCTCGCACGCTTATTTTTACTAAGTTCCTCTCTTTCGCAGACGAACATCGTGCTACGCCCGTCCAGGATACGGCACAACAAAGACACAGGCGCAGACGTGCAGCAGGGACCCGTTTCAAGGATTCTTTTCAGATTAAGACCCTGCGTAAACCTTTTTTTACTGTCTCTTGTTGACAACATCCCCTGGTTTTCGCTATAACCGAGGAGGAGGCTGGCGTCTTGGCATGTGGCCACGCCAGAATTTTGCGCGTACCTGGACACCAGGGGCTTTTTTTTACCAAGGGCTCTATTTCGGCCCGTCTTCATAAAGACCGAATACCTTAGGGAGTGTTCGGCGTCGCGAGTTTGGCCTTATATGCATCAGCTCCGAATCATGTCTTTGGTCAAATGTTGGGTTTGCCCGGCTCCTGTGTTTTGCTGCCTTACGTTCCGTTATATCGGCTAACGCGGCACCAGGAGAACTACTGCGATTGTGCCCCGGTTCGGCCAGGCGAGCACCTCAGTAGAGAAAGCCGAAAACTAACTGTCATGATATAGCGAGAGACTGGTCAACCACTCGATGACTTTCAGAATCTTTAGGATTCCTCCGCATTAACGAAGGGCTGCTTCCTGGCTAGGCACACTCGCGCCCCAAATTCGGGTGAGCGCGATGCCCCTAGGGGCTATTCAGTAGCCCCACTGTCAAACTCCTATGGCTAAGTGAAAGTGAGAAAGCATTATAGTCCGGTTGCCTAGTTCGCTGCGCCACCACCTCCTTTATAGGACCAAGACGTTGGATTAAGTGTGAAAAGGTGCCTTTTTGCGAGCACCCCCGCATTCTATGCGTGGGGGCTGAAGCCAACGACTGCCATCTTTCAGGTTATATACACATATACATTAAACGGCCGCACAGGAGGCATCATATTTCTTGCAAGCACAAGTATAAAAAGCCTTTATATTCTATCAAAATATTAGTTTTACAATAGTACACGCTATTCGAACACAGCATCCTTCGAGCACTGCGACTCTATTAAACGAGCACCATGAAGAACTTCCTCAAAGTAGTGCTTGGCAGGTACTCGGCTTTCGTCTGAATCCCGGGATGCAACAACACTGGCCTTCATATCCGCCCAATATGTTTTGACACGGGCAAGAGCCATCTGTGCGCCCTCTATGCACACCGACCTCTTCATTGCATCAGCATGCGGCACCGAACCAAGGAACTGTTGCACCAAGCCAAAGTAACTCTTCGGCTCCGGCTTCTCCGGCCACAGACGACTCGCAACATACCTCATGGCGAGTCCGGATAACCTGTTCAGCTCCGCCCAGGCGGCCAAATGGTCGGATACCGAAAGTGGGCGTTCTGGATTGTGGAACTGCGACCAAAAAAGCTCTTCCAATCCATGGTCACCTCGGCCGCGGAAGTGTTCGGTCGCGTCTGCCGCACTAGCTGCCAAATCTAGATAAGTGTTTTCCGCACTCCACTGCCGGTCTAACGGAGCATACTTGGGGTCTCCGAACTTCATCCGCAGCATATAGGGCTTTCCAGCCGTGATATCTCTGGCCTGACATATCTCCTCCTTCATAGCTCTCATTGCAGAGCGAGTATCCTTGGCCTCGGCAGTGATCTTTTCAAGATCCTTCTGAGCTGCCTTATCTCCTTGTTCAAGAAATTTACAGCGGTTAGCAGCATCCTTCAATTTTATAGCCATCTCGGCCATTACTCTCTTGCTCTGGCAATGAGCAGCCAGTTCGGCTTTTAGCTCTTCAGCCGCCTTCACGGCAGATGCATCACTTTTACTCGCTTGTTCCTTGGCTCGGGCAAGTTCCGCCCGAAGGTTCTCCACGACAGCAGCACTATCTGCATCAAGCACATATCTTATAAGGCACGCGCACCAAACTCCTCTTATCAGATGTCTTTGGAACATACCTTGTTCCTCATCTAGCCGCTTATTCACAAGCGCGATGTCGGCATCCGCCACGTCAAGTTGCCGCTTTAGCTCGGCAGATTCATCAGTCCGGCTAGCCACCGAACGCCTCGCCACCTTCATAAAACAGGTGACATATTATACTTGGGGTTATGATCCTCTACGCGCCGTCACTCTTGACGACACACAGAGTCTTAGGGGCTACTATTTATACAGGGCGCATTTAATATGCGGCTCTACCAAAAGGTACACCTTTTTACGTACCTCAAAGCCTGTTAGTAAACTCCTGCAGCCTCGTACAATCCGCTTTCCGCGGATGAAATCCTTCCAATCACCGTATTTATCAACATACGGTGTTCTTCTGAGATGGACGCCCTCCCAAGCAGATCCTTCAGCCCCTCCGACCGCGCACCAGAGGGTGCCGGACTAGCCTGATGACCTTTTTCAGGGTCCGGACTTGGAAAAACCCTTCGAAATGACACCTGGGGGTCGCCTGCCTCGTGAGACGGTGCAACAAGGGGAGGCGTTTCGCTCTCTATCATCTCCGGACGAAGATCCCCTAAAGATGAGCTCTGCCGAGAAGGGTTGAGATCCGAACTGCAAGGTAATATTTCGGTTATCTTCCTCAGAAATAAAACAGGAATGTCATTCATTATGGAACCCCTCCCTTCACTTACGGCTCGGGGGAGAGCGGGTCCCCTTGAGGGCACAATTCGGCCGGGGCGTTCTCCGGCGCCGAACCCTCTGGCGAAGATTTCTTTCCCCGTTTTGAGGCCATCACCTCCGGGTCTTCAGAGGTAGTCCTTTTCTTTCCCTGGTCGGGGGAATTTTCGATTCCTCCCTTCCTAACAGCCTCCTTCGCGAAGCCGGTAACTCCTTGGTTCCCCCCTTCGCCTTCTGCCAAAAGCACGACCTCCAGCATCCTGGTTAGCATGGGATTCGGCGCGGTCTCAGGCAGGGGGGCTGGACACCTAATAAGCTTTGCCTTCACTATCCACTCCTGTTCAAAGGACAACTCTGTGAAGGGTAAATTTTATGATGGAACACGGGTGGCATGTCCAAATATGGAGCTACTTACTCGAGCGTCCGGGCGATTGCAGCTCAGACCTGCATCCTCGGACAAATCCGGACACCTTGCTTGTGATCCGAAGAACAATTTGTACATCTCCACGGGCGTCGTGCCCATAAAGTGTTGGAGGACTCGCGGTCCTTCCGGGTTGAATTCCCACAGGCGGAGAGGGGCGACGTTTGCAGGGCAGTGTGCGGTGAATCAGCATAACTTGCGCCACTACGGTCAAATTGATATCTCTTTCTAGAAGATCTCGAATGCGGTCCTGCAGCAAGGGCACGTCTTTGGGCGGCCCCCAGATAAGCCCTTCATTGACCCATGATGCTAGCCATGGTGGGGGACCTGAGCGAAAAGTAGGTGGCGCCACCCATGTGGTGCCCCTGGGGGCTGTGATGTAAAACCAGTCCCGTTGCCATAAGCCGAACTCCTCTTGAAAAGAGCCCTTGGGCCATGGAGCGTCGGCCATCTTGCTTATTATAGCTCCTCCGCACTTAGCATGCTGCCCCTCGATCATCTTCGGTTCCACCTTGAAGGTTCTAAGCCACAATCCGAAGTGAGGAGTAATATGGAGGAAGGCCTCACACACGACAATGAATGATGAGATTTGGAGGATGGACTCCGGAGCTAAGTCGTGGAACTCCAACCCGTAATAAAACATAAGCCCCCTCACGAAGGGATCAATCGGGAAGCCTAGCCCCCGAAGGAAGTGAGATGTGAACACCACGCTCTCACCGGGCTGGGGAGTGGGAATGGCCTGCCCTTGAGCAGGCAACCTATGCGAGATTTCGCTGGTTAGATACCTGGCATCTCTCAGCTTTCACATATCTTCTTCCGTAAAGGAGGAAGGCATCCACTGGCCTTGAAGGTCGGAGCCAGACATCGTCAAAGGTCCGAAGCGCCTAAAACTAGAGCTTTGGGTGTTGGAACTCGAAGCGAGGGGCGGATTCGATTGGATTGAAAAGAAAGGATTCGAGCCTTGGTCTCTTTATAAAGGAGTTGAATACCAAGAGCCCTCCCCGTAACCGTTTGGGACTCGCTTTCAATTAGGAAGTCATACCACAGGCACGGTTGGGTTACCCACGCCCGTATTGATGAGAATCCCGGAATAAGGGGACACGATCTCTGCTTTGACAAGACGTGCCTAGGAAACCGCCTCGCTAAACGCGCTGAGGTGGAACAGTAAAACGATTCGAATAAAAGCCTGGCCATGGCGTGATGTCGCGCTGCGGAATACGTATGCAGATTAGATTGGTGCAAATATTATTCTCTCTACGATGGTATGTGGAACTTATTTTGCAGAGCCAGACACTATCCTTGTGTTCAACATCTTCTATGAAGTATTCGCAGGAGGAACCGGTCTTGCAATGCCGAAGACAATTTGCGCGCCGGACTCGTCGTCATTGAAGCCTGGTTCAGGGGCTACTGAGGGAGTCCTGGATTAGGGGGTGTCCGGATGGCCGGACTATGACCTTTGGCCGGACTCCCGGACTATGAAGATACAAGATTGAAGACTCCGTCCCATGTCCGGATGGGACTTTCCTTGGCGTGGAAGGCAAGCTTGGCGATACGATATGAAGATCTCCTCCCATTGTAACCGACTCTGTGTAACCCTAGCCCTCTCCGGTGTCTATATAAATCGGAGAGTTTTAATCCGTAGGACGAACAACAATCATACCATAGGCTAGCTTCTAGGGTTTAGCCTCTCTGATCTCGTGGTAGATCCACTCTTGTACTACCCATATCATCAATATTAATCAAGCAAGAGTAGGGTTTTACCTCCATCGAGAGGGCCCGAACCTGGGTAAAAACATCGTGTCCCTTGTCTCCTATTACCATCCGCCTAGACGCACAGTTCGGGACCCCCTACCCGCTGGCTCATGTATTGCGTGACAGTTGAAAAAGTTTGAGAACATTAAAGTATGAAACAATTGCTTGGCTTGTCATCGGGGTTGTGCATGATTTAAATATTTTGTGTGATGAAGATAAAGCATAGACAGACTATATGATTTTGTAGGGATAGCTTTCTTTAGCCATGTTATTTTGAGAAGACATGATTTCTTTGTTAGTATGCTTGAAGTATTATTGTTTTCATGTCAATATGAACTTTTATCTTGAATCATTTGGATCTGAACATTCATGCCACAATAAAGAAAATTACATTGAGAATTATGCTAGGTAGAATTACATTGAGAATTACATTGAGAAAATTTTTGTTTTTATTTTACCTACTCAAGGACGAGTAGGAATTAAGCTTGGGGATGCCTGATACGTCTCCAACGTATCTATAATTTTTGATTGTTCCATGCTATTATATTACCCATTTTGGACGTTTATGGGCTTTACTATACACTTTTATATCATTTTTGGGACTAACCTATTAACCGGAGGCCCAACCCAAATTGCTATTTTTTTGCCTATTTCAGCGTTTCGAAGGAAAGGAATATCAAACGGAGTCCAAACAGAATGAAACCTTCGGGAGAGATCTTTTTGGAACAAACGCAATCCAGGAGACTTGGACTGGACATCAAGAAGCAGCCGAGGTAGCAACGAGGCAGGAGGGCACGCCCTAGGGGGGTGGGCGCGCCCCCACCCTCATGGGACCCTCGTGGCTCCCCTAACTGATGTCCTTCGCCTATATATATCTACGTACCCCGAAAACATCCAGGAGCACCACGAAAACCTATTTCCACCGCTGCAACCTTTTGTACTCGTGAGATCCCATCTTCGAGCCTTTTCCGGCGCTCCGCCGGAGGGGGAATCGATCACGGAGGGCTTCTACATCATTGCCAAGGCCTCTTCAATGAGTTGTGAGTAGTTTACCATAGACCTTTGGGTCCATAGTTATTATCTAGATGGCTTCCTCTCTCTCTTTGAATCTCAATACAATGTTCTCCTCAATCTTCCGGGAGATCTATTCGATGTAACTCTTTTTGCGGTGTGTTTGTCGAGATCCAATGAATTGTGGGTTTATGATCAAGTTTATCTATGAGAAATATTTGAATCTCCTCTGAATTCTTTTATGTATGTTGGGTTATCTTTGCAAGTCTCTTCGAATTATTAGTTTGGTTTGGCCTACTAGATTGATCTTTCTTGCAATGGGAGAAGTGCTTAGCTTTGGGTTCAATCTTGTGGTGTCCTTTCCTAGTGACAGCAGGGGCAGCAAGGCACATATTTTATTGTTGCCATCAAGGATAAAAAGATGGGGTTTTACATCATATTGCTTGAATTTATCCCTCTACATCATGTCATCTTGCCTAATGCGTTACTCTGTTCTTATGAACTTAATACTCTAGATGCATGCTGGATAGTGGTCAATGTGTGGAGTAATAGTAGTAGATGCAGGCAGGAGTCGGTCTACTTGTTGCGGACGTGATGTCTATATACATGATCATGCCTAGATATTCTCATAACTACGCACTTTTCTATCAATTGCTCGACAACAATTTGTTCACCCACCGTAATACTTATGCTATCTTGAGAGAAGCCACTAGTGAAACCTATGGCCCCGGGTCTATTTTCCATCATATAAGTTTTCATCTACTTTATTCTGTAATCTTTAATTTCCAATCTATATCATAAAAATACCAAAAATATTTATCTTATCTTATTATCTCTATCAGATCTCACTTCCACGAGTGGCCGTGAAGGGATTGACAACCCCTTTATCGCATTGGTTGCGAGGTTCTTATTTTGTTGTGTAGGTACGAGGGACTTGCGTGGAGCCTCCTATTGGATTGATACCTTGGTTCTGAAAAATGAGGGAAATACTTACGCTACTTTGCTGCATCACCCTTTCCTCCTGAAGGGAAAACCAACGCAGTGCTCAAGAGGTAGCAGTGACAGACCTCTTGCAGGAGCAGATGCAGATGTTATGAACATTTGACAAGCTCGGTATGATGACTACTTGATAGTTTAGTGCGCCATGCGTCACGGCCTAGAACCGGGACTTCAAAAATGTTTTGAATGCCATGGAGCATATAAGATGTTCCAAGAGTTGAAATTAGTATTTCAGACTCATGCCCGTGTCGAGAGGTATGAGACCTCTGAAAAGTACTTTGACTATAAGATGGAGGAGAATAGCTCTCTAGTGAGAATGTGCACAGAATGTCTGGGTACTACAATCGCTTGAATCAAGTGGGAGTTAATCTTCCAGATAAGATAGTGATTGACAGAGTTGAAGGAAATATGCCCTAGAGGCAATAATAAAGTTGTTATTTATATTTCCTTATATCATGTTAAATGTTTATTATTCATGCTAGAATTGTATTAATCGAAAACATAGTACATGTGTGAATACATAGAAAAAACAAAGTGTCCCTAGTATGCCTCTACTTGACTAGCTCGTTTATAAAGATGGTTATGTTTCCTAACCATAGACATGTGTTGTCATTTGATGAACGGGATCACATCATTAGGAGAATGATGTGATGGATAAGACCCATTCGTTAGCTTAGCATTATGAATGTTTCAGTTTCATTGCTACTGCTTTCTTCATGACTTATACATGTTCCTCAGACTATGAGATTATGCAACTCCCGAATACCGGAGGAACACCTTGTGTGCTATCAAACGTCACAACATAACTGGGTGATTATAAAGATGATCTACAGGTGTCTCCGAAGGTGTTTGTTGGGTTGGCATAGATCGAAATTAGGATATGTCACTCCGTGTATCAGAGAGGTATCTCTAGGCCCTCACGGTAATGCTCATCACAATAAGCCTTGCAAGCAATGTAACTAATGTATTAGTTACGGTATGAAGCATTATGGAATGAGTAAAGAGACTTGATGGTAATGATATTGAACTAGGTATGATGATACCGACGATCGAATCTTGGGCAAGTAACATACTGATGACAAAGGGAACAACGTATGTTGTTGTGCGGTTTGACCGATAAAGATCTTCGTAGAATATGTAGGAACCAATATGAGCATCTAGGTTCCGCTATTGGTTATTGGTCACAGATGTGTCTCGATCATGTCTACATAGTCTCGAACCCGTAGGGTTCGCACACTTAATGTTCGATGATGATTTGTATTATGAGTTATGTGTTTTTGATGACCGAAGTTTGTTCAGAGTCCTGGATGCGATCATGGACGTGACTAGGAGTCTCAAAATGGTCGATACATAAAGATTGATATATTGGAAGGCTATGTTTGGACACTAGAAAGGTTTCAAAATGGTTCAGGCATTTTCCAGAGTACTGGGAGGTTACCGGAACCCCCCGGGGGATTAATGGGCCTTCAAGAGCCTTAGTGGAAGAGAGGAGGCAGCGGCCAGGTGGAGGCGCGCGCCCCTAGCCCAAACCGAATTGGACTAGGGGAGGAGGCATACCCCCCATTTCCTCTTTCTCCTCCACCTCTTTTCCTCTCTCCCTTTCTTGGAAAAGGAATGGGACTCCAACTAGGATTAGGAATCTTAGTTGGACTACCCCTATAGGCGCGCCCTCCTAGGCCGCCGGCCTCCTCCCTTCCTCCTTTATATACGGCGGCATGGGGCACCCCAAAGCATAACAGTTATTCTCTTAGCCGTGTGCGGTGCCCCCTCCACAGTTTAACGCCTCGGTCATATCGTCGTAGTGCTTAGGCAAAGCCCTGCGCCGGTTACATCATCAACACCGTCGCCACGCCGTCATGCTGACGGAACTCTCCCTCGTCCGCAAATGGATCAAGAGCTTGAGGGACGTCATCGTGTTGAACGTGTGCTGAACACGGAGGTGACGTACATTTGGTACTTGAATTGGTTGGATCGTGAAGACGTTCGACTACATCAACCACGTTAATAAACGCTTCTACTTCCGGTCTATGAGGATACATGGACACACTCTCCCGTCTCGTTGCTATGCATCTCCTAGATAGATCTTGCGTGATCATAGGAAAATTTTGAATTACTACGTTCCCCAACAAGAGTTCTCTAGTCACTATCACTAAGCTACTAGAACTTCGTGATGAACTATAATATGCAAGGGATGACGAAAATGATTCCCGAGCTCTTTCCAATGCTTAAATCGGTGAAGGTAGAAATCAAGAAAGAGCATCAAGTGTTGATGGTTGACAATACCACTAGTTTCAAGTAAAAGGGCAAGGGAAAGAAAGGAAACTTCAAGAAGAATGGCAAGCTAGTTGCTACTCCCATGAAAAAGCCTAAAGCTAGACCCAAGCCTGAAATTGAGTGCTTCAACTTCAAAGGAAATGGTCACTGGAAGCAGAACTGCCCAAAACATTTGGCAGATAAGAAGGATGGCAAAGTGAACAAAGGTATATTTGATATATAGGTTATTAATGTGTACCTTACTAGTGTTTGTAGTAGCCCCTGGGTATTTGATACCAGTTCAGCTGCTAAGATTAGTAACACGAAATAGGAGTTACAGAATAAACAGAGACTAGTTAAGGGCGAGGTGACAATGAGTGTTGGAATTGATTCCAAGGTTGATATGATCAAACATCGCACACTCACTCTACCTTCGAGATTAGTGTTGAACCTAAATAAATGTTATTTGGTGTTTGCGTTAAGCTGAATATAATTAAATCATGTTTATTGCAATGTGATTATTCATTTAAGTCAGAGAATAATTGTTGTTCCTTTTACATGAATAAAACCTACTATGGTCATACACCCGATATAAATGGTTTATTGAATCTCGATAATAGTGATACACATATTCATAATATTAATGCCAAAAGATGCAAAGTTGATAATGATAGTGCAACATACTTGTGGCACTGGCATTTAGATCATATTGGTGTAAAGCGCATGAAGAAACTCCATGCGGTTGGATTTGGAATCACTTGATTATAAATAATTTGATGCTTGCGAACCATGCCTCATGGGAAAGATGACTAAAATTCCATTCTCCGAAACAATGGAGCGAGCTAATGACTTATTGGAAATAATACATACCAATGCATGTGATCCAATGAGTGTTGAAGCACGCGGCAGTTATTGTTATTTTCTGACCTTCACAGATGATTTAATCAGATACATGTATATCTACTTAATGAAACACAAGTCTGAAACATTTGAAAAGTTCAAAGAATTTCAGAGTGAAGTGGAGAATCATTGTAATAAGAAAATAAAGTTTCTACGATCTGAACATGGAGGCGAGTATTTGAGTTACGAGTTCGGCCTTCATTTAAAACAATGTGGAATAGTTTCACAATTCACGCCACCTGGAACACCACAGCGTAATGGTGTGTCCGAACGTCGTAACCGTACTTTATTAGATATGGTGCGATCTATGATGTCTCTTACCGATTTATCACTATCATTTTAGGGGTTATGCATTAGAGACAACTGCATTCACATTAAATAGGGCACCATCTAAATCCGTTGAGATGACACCGTATGAGCTGTGGTTTGGCAAGAAACCTAAGCCGTTGTTTTTTAAGTTTGGGGCTGCGATGCTTATGTGAAAAAGCTTCAGCCTGATAAGCTCGAACCCAAATTGGAGAAGTACGTCTTCATAGGATACCAAAAAGAAACTGTTGGGTACACCTTCTATCACAGATCTGAAGGCAAGATCTTTGTTGCTAAGAATGGGTCTTTTCTAGAGAACGAGTTTCTCTCGAAAGAAGTGAGTGGGAGGAAAGTAGATGAGGTACTTGTACCTTCTCTCAAATTGGAAAATAGCTCATCACATAAATTAGTTCCAGTGATGTCTACACCAACTAGAGAGGAAGCTAATGATAATGATCATGAAACTTCAGATCAAGTTACTACCGAACCTTGTAGGTCAACCAGAGCATGTTCCGCACCTAAGTGGTATGGTAATCCTGTTCTGAAAGTTATGTTACTAGACCATGACGAACCTACGAACTATGAGGAAGTGATGACGAGCCCAGATTCCGCAAAATGGCTTGAGGCCATGAAATCTGAGATAGGATCCATGTATGAGAACAAAGTATGGACTTTGGTTGACTTGCCTGATGATCAATGAGCCATAGAGAATAAATGGATCTTCAAGAAGAAGACTAACGCTGATGGTAATGTTACTGTCTACAAAGCTCAACTTGTTGCAGAAGGTTTTCGACAAGTTCAAGGAGTTGACTACGATGACACTTTCTCACCCATACCGATGCTTAAGTCTATCGAAATCATGTTAGCAATTGCCGCAATTTATGATTATGAAATCTGGCAAATGGACGTCATAACGACATTCCTTAATTGATTTCTTAAAGAAGAGTTGTATATGATGCAACCAGAAGGTTTTGTCAATCCTAAAGATGCTAACAAAGTGTGCAAACTTCAGCGATCCATCTATGGACCGGTGCAAGCATCTCGGAGTTGGAATATACACTTTGATAAGGTGATCAAAGCATATGGTTTTATACAGACTTGAAGTGAGGCCTGTATTTACAACAAAGTGAGTGGGAGCTCTGTAGCATTTCTAATATTATATGTGGATGACATATTGTTTATTGGAAATGATATAGAATTTTTGGATAGCATAAAGGGTATTTGAATAAGAAATTTTCAATGAAAAACCTCGGTGAAGCTGCTGACATATTGAGAATCAAGATCTATAGGGATAGATCGAGACGCTTAATAGGACTTTCACAAAGCATATACCTTGACAAAGTTTTGAAAAAGTTCAAAATCGATCAGTTGAAGAAAAGGTTCTTGCCTATGTTGCAAGGTGTGAAGTTGAGTAGGACTCAAAGCCCGACCACGACAGAAGATAGAGGGTGAAGGAAAATCATTCCCTATGCCTCAGACATAGGTTCAATAAAGTATGCCATGTTGTGTAACAAACCTGTTGTGTACCTTACCATGATTTTGGCAAGGGGGTACAATAGTGATCCAGGAGTAGATCACTAGACAACAGTCAAAATTATCCGTAGAAGACTAAGGAAATATTTCTCGGTTATGGAGGTGATAAAGAGTTCGTCGTAAAGAGTTACGTCAATGCAAGCTTTTACACTGATCCAGATGACTCTTAGTCTCAATCTGGATACATATTGAAAGTGGGAGCAATTAGCTAGAGTAGCTCCATGCAGAGCATTGTAGACATAGAAATTTGCAAAATACATACGAATCTGAATGTGGTAGACCTGTTGACTAAACTTCTCTCACAAGCAGAACATGATCACACCTTAGTACTCTTTGGGTGTTAATCACATAGCAATGTGAACTAGATTATTGACTCTAGTAAACCCTTTGAGTGTTGTCACATGGCGATGTGAACTATGAAATTAATCACATAAAGATGTGAACTATTGGTGTTAAATCACATGTCGATGTGAACATTATTGACTCTAGTGCAAGTGGGAGACTGAAGGAAATATGCCCTAGAGGCAATAATAAAGTTGTTATTTTATATTTCCTTATATCATGATAAATGTTTATTATTCATGCTAGAATTGTATTAACCGGAAACTTGATACATGTGTGAATACATAGACAAAACACCATGTCCCTAGTAAGCCTCTACCAGACTAGCTCGTTACTCAAAGATGGTTAAGTTTCCTAAGCATAGACATGTGTTATCATTTGATGAACGAGGTCACATCATTAGGAGAATGATGTGATGGACAAGACCCATCCGTTAGCTTAGCATGTTGATCCTTCAGTTTTATTGCTATTGCTTTCTCCATGTCAAATACATATTCCTTCGACTATGAGATTATGCAACTCCTGGATACTGGAGGAATACCTTGTGTGCTATAAAACGTGACAACATAACTGGGTGATTATAAAGATGCTCTACATGTATCTCCAGAGGTGTTTGTTGGGTTGGCATAAATCAAGATTAGGATTTGTCACTCTGAGTAACCGAGAGGTATCTCTGCGCCCTCTCGGTAATGCACATCATAATAAGCCTTGCAAGCAATGTGACTAATGAGTTAGTTGTAGGATGATGTATTACAGAACGAATAAAGAGACTTACCGGTAACGAGATTAAACTAGGTATGTAGATACCGACGATCGAATCTCGGGCAAGTAACATACCAATGACAAAGGGAATAACGTATGTTGTCATTATGGTACGACCGATAAAGATCTTCATAGGATATGTGGGAACCAATATGAGCATCCAGGTTCCGCAGTTGGTTATTGACCGGAGAGGTGTCTCGGTCATGTCTACATAGTTCTCGAACTCGTAGGGTCCACGTGCTTAACGCTTGATGACGATTTTGTATTATATGAGTTATGTGATTTGGTGACCGAATGTTGTTCAGAGTCCCGGATGAGATCACGGAGATGATGAGGAGTCTCGAAATGGTCGAAGGTAAAGATTGATATATTGTACGATGATATTCGGACACCGGAAATTTCCCGGGGGTACCGGGTACATATCGAGTCACCGGAAGGGGTTCCGGGCATCCCCCCGACAACTACATGGGCCTAATGGGCCAAGAAGGGGACATGCCAGCCCCTAGGGGGCTGGTGTGCCCCATGTAGGCCGAAATAGGAGGGGGATGAAAGAGGGGAAGAGAGAAAGGAAGGGGAGCAATTCGACATCCCCCTTCCTTCTCTCCTCCCTCCTCCTTCCTCCACCAGATGAATATGGAAGGGGGGAGGCCGAGTTGGGAGGCGCCCAAGTAGGATTCCTCCTACTTGGGTGCCCCCTTGGCTGCCTCTCCTTTCCTCCAACCTGTATATATGAAGGGAGGCACCGCTAGAACACTGACCAATAATTGTTAGCCATGGGTGGTTCCCCCCTCCATAGTTTACGACTCTAGTCATATCTTTGTAGTGCTTACGCGAAGCCCTGCACAGTTCACTTCACCATCACCGTCACCACGCTGTCGTGCTGACGGAACTCTCCCTTGACACTTTGCTGGATCAAGAGTTTGAGTGACGTCATCGAGCTGAACGTGTGCAGAACTCGGAGGTGCCGTACGTTCGGTGCTTGATCGGTTGGAATGCGAAGAAGTCCGACTACATCAACCACGTTGTCAAACGGTTCCGCTTTCGATCTACGAGGGTACATGGACACACTCTCCCCTTCTCGTTGCTATGCATCTCCTAGATAGATCTTGCATGAGCGTAGGAATTTTTTGAAACTGCATGCTACGTTCCCCAACATCCCCGTCTCTCGCTAACGGCTATCTCCATGCCATGCTGGCGCGCGTAATCATCGTCAATTCTGTATCCAACCATAATTAGCACTGTATTTTCATGATCGTGCCAAGTTTTTGCACCACTTTGATGTATGCTACAACTTCTAGCACCAAAGTGACCATTTGCGTCAAGTTCTAGCATCACCAGTGTAATTGACTCTTCTTTAGTAAGCATGGCAACTTCACCCACTTCAGTTTTTTTGCTAGAATTTGCCATGCTTCTAGAAGGAATTTGCCGTCCTCTCTTTTGTTCTATAAACAATGTCTCCGCATTCCAAACAAAAGCATGGATGGTTGATGCACCATCTCCATTTCAAAAAAGAAAGGTTTCATGATGGCCTTTGTGATTTACTTGAGTCACTACGACAGCAGCACTATTAAGAGGGGTGCAGGCGTGCAACTTAGAGGTATTATGGAAATCAACTGCACATAAACTGACTAAAATGGACCCATAAAACATCCCCGTTATTTCATAGAGATAGCCCCGAAGTTGTGATTTTTATTCACATGAAAAGACTGCATGGAGCCTTAGGGGAAACTCTGACCCTCTGAGGTCCACCCCCTACAAACAGCATTCGGGGCAACCAGAAGGTTTGCTTATCGATCCTAATTCTCTGTGTATCCTGAAACATGCCTTGACCGTCCGGGGCAAATAGTTGCACACTTGTATGCAACCCTTGTGGTTAGCTCAGAAAATGCTCAGTGCCTTCAGGGTTCGGACCCTCCTGGGTGCATAGATTCTGCACATAATGGTTGGGATTTGGGGCCACCTAAAAAGGCCCCCTTCTTCCGTGCGGAAAAAAGTGACAACTCTACTCTCTCTCTCCTCCATTGATTCTAACTCAATTTTCTTTGAGAACTCTCTTTGCTTCCACTCAAATTGTTGATCTTTTGAGGAGTGAAAAAGAAGTGCCTAATCTATACTTCCACCAAAGAAAAAGTTGATTCCTCCTTGTTTCCTTAGTAGATCTTGTTGCTCTTGGAGATTGAGAAATATCGTGTGTGTAGTGCATGCATAGCCAGAAAGTAACACAATGATTCTCTCTGTCACCTTGACTCTCTCTCCTTGCGATAAGTACCTAGGATTTTATTCGCGCGGCCTTCCATCTAGCCACCCTAGCCATTGCCTCCCACATCCCTCTGACATTGCCTCTCGCCCCCTTCTCTATTCCCATCATAGCCTCGCCCCTCGACCATGTTGTCTACCTCCTATAGTCCACAGAGCGTCAACGCGAGCAGATCGACCTTGTTGAAACCAGCCACCCCACCTTACTACCGCATTTATCGACCTCGAGCCCCGACTCCTATTGTCCAACATGAAAACCAGATCACTTCCTCCCATGTGGGCCTCGGCCATCGTAGCTCGCTTCCTCTCATGTGGACCTCCACCACTGTAGCTCGCCTCCTCCTAGGTTGAGATTGACCTCCACCTCGTTTTCTAATAAGGTTAAGCTTAAGAGAAGCGATCCATATATTGGGTGAAAATTCGTTGTACATGAGCTCAAGCTAACAAGTTCCCGCATGAATACTGAACTCTAAAATAATATTAAACAAAAATAAAAATATGGATTTTTTTATAGTGACATGTTTGCGTGTTCTATCCATTTGCATTTTTTTGTGAAGAAAGACATGTGCGGTTGTTTGGTGTAACAAAGAAAAACCCAGTGCCCTAATAAAGGGATTTTAGAGCATTTATTTTTTGTTTTGGTTTTCCGCACTAACTAATATGTATTTTCTCTGCAAAAATCTCCATACAGTTATAGGATCGGAAAAATGGATGGAGGCAATTGAAGCTGGTGTCAGGAGGCCAATTACCAATTTCAAGCGAATACGAACATTAGCACACTCAAAATCAATTTTTGGAAGAAGAGTACAGAGTTCCCAGTTCCACACCATAGAAACAAAAGTCAATAGATATACCTAGGGAAGAGTACATAGTCATAGATACCCATGTATTTCAAAAGAATTAAGAATTAAGCATAGTTTTTTTTGCAAAAAGGCCAAAGGCCATATATTAAGTAGCACAAACCCTTACAGAAACACATCATACTTGGGTTTTCAAATATCTGACCATTTCCCGTTTGTGTGTTGGTAAATAAAGACATATTAAAGCACACAGAGTTCGCTTCAATGACACAAAAGGGCAATTGTGACTTCTTTCAACCGAATGAATGAGTCTTCAACGTGCAACAGGATCTGTGGTCCTTGTTGCCATCCTTCTAGACACATACTCCATCTCTAATGCAACACTGTCCTGAGATTCATTATTCAAGTTTGGATCATGGATTCCACTTCCGGTGTACAAGCCTCCGCTCATGTCACTGCTTGCATAGCAATCCTCGAGCTTGAGGCACTCTTGGAGCTGCACCACCACGTCGCTGATGGTGGGCCGTTCCAGCGACACCTGTGCGGTGCACTCCAGAGCGATGTTTGCCACCTTCCACACACTGTTCACATCATAACAACCATGCATGCGCGCATCCACCACGCTCTCAATGTTTCCCTCCGCTAGCTGGGACCTCACCCAATGGATGATGCTGATGGGCATCAGAGACTCTGGCAATATAGTTGGTCTTCCGGTGACGAATTCAAGCAACACGACACCGAAACTGTACACGTCACTCTTTGTTGTTGGTTGCATTGTTGCCAGGTACTCTGCATCAACATATCCATAGGTACCAACGAGTGTGTTTGTGGATACATGTGTGTCCTTGTCATGTTTGAAGGCCTTAGACATTGCCGAAGTCGGTAATCTTGGCCTCCAGACTTGCATTTAGGAGGATATTTGTGGGCTTCACGTCCATGTGGATGAGAGGCGGGCTGCACCCGGTGTGTAAGTACTCAAGCCCTGCGCATCACAACATCAGCAAACCATCCCTCCCTAAACTTTTTGGAAATACAAACATATAGAAGCAAAAGGGGCATTTTATTCAAAGCTAGTACCTTTGGCAGAAGTGCAATTTGAAGTCTCTGTCTCCAATCCAATAAACCTTCTCCATCATCGTCTCTTCCTGCAAATATATGTGCATTCTGAATTTTCCAACATCAGACACTGGCGATGATTCTATGGATCAATTGTGAACGTTTCGCGGGATAGCACTTTGAAGTTATATGTCATTGTATAGTAGCAATCACTTTGTTGGTACCAATTTGAAACCACGCGGCTAAACAATTTACATTATGTACATATTACCTATAATATGCTCTTGTTGTATTCCTTCTGACATGTACTCGTACACAAGTGACATGTCTTTTCCATCCTTACAATAGCCAATCATGGTGAAAAGATTCTTATGGTGAATCTGCGTCAAAATCTGAGCCTGCACAAATGTTCATGTCCCACCAAATCCAATATGAAAAAATACTTAGTTTTTTGTTGTATGTGCACTAGGAGTGGCTAATGGCTAGGCATTATGATTGACTTAAACTCTTGAATGTCTTAATGCAGTGACGTGTAAGACTCATGCACATTCAAAAAACCTCACCAACTGAAGCCAAGGAGATTCTACCTCTGCGAGGAACACATTGACACCTTGCTTAGAAGTACGAGACCGCAATTTCACGCCCACCTCAGTGTCATCTTCTAGGAATCCATGATAGACAATCCCGAAACCTCCCCGACCAAGAACCCTCTTGAGTCCCTTTATTATCATATCAAGTTGTTTGTAGGGGAACCGACGGTTCTCAAGTTGCAATGAGTTGTCCCCACGCTCACCATTTACTATCATATAGTTGACAAATGGTAGCACAATAGTGTTCATGGACTAGATAATTGTTATGCACACTTATGTTGATGCCTCACCTTGTTGTCTTCGTCTTACCAGGAAAAAGATCACTACTGCTAATGATACCATCACCACAACCACAAGTAGAGGGACAACAATATATATAGCCAGCTTGTTGTTCCTTTTAGGTACCGACTGGCATGAATTGTCACTTACGCAAATGTTTGGATTGTTGTCATATCTACCAAAAAATATGAAATGAAAATGTTCCATCCAATTTATCTAGTATTATATGTGATGGAACTAGAAGAACTGGAAGCTGACCTAAAATTGAGGGAGCCATCTTGAAATCTTTTGAGAAGTCTAGAGGGAATTGAACCACTGAGCTGATTACCTGACAAATCTCTAGCGAAAAATAAAATATGCAGGAGTTGAATTAATGTTTTGGGTGCAAAATTAATTGTCATAAGTTGCAGGACTTACATAATTGTCAATGAAGGTAATTGTGAAAGGGCATCTGAAATTAAGCCTGTCAATTTGTTGTTTGACAGATTTCTAAAAAATGTGGACCAATATTACCTTTCACCATTTTTTGGTGCAAAAAGGAACCATGATGAATCTTAAAAACATTGTAGTAAATCAACTTACAACTACTGGAAAGCCTTGAGATTTATGAAAGAAGATGTTATATCACCACTGAGACCGGTGACGGATAAATCTCTGCAGAAAATGAACCTCTGTCGGATGAGTATCATTATCGAGTTTTACATGATATTCCATTCGGCATTTTCCTGTTGAAGTGAATTTAAGTACGATGCTCAAATCTAAAATACTTACACTGGTTTGATCCTATGGGGGGTTGTGATCTCATAACCGCACGCCAACCTTTCCCAGGCCATAGTCTTTGGAATGCATGGACACCCATCTAGTTCTTCTGCACCTGCTACTTCATCTTTATCGCCATGATAGCATATACTGTTGATTCATGCAAGTTTTTAGTACCACACATGATTTGAGTAAGCATCAACCACAACTCATGTGTGTATGTCGTGTTGTTATATGGGGTGTGAATTTCTTCTATGCAGAGCACATGCTCCCTTCATTGTAGAATAGAAAGCTTTAAAGAACATGTGGTGTGTAGATATTAGAGTGAGTATGTGTGACGGTGTCCTGGACTAGGGGGTACTCAACGCGTCGTCTCCCGATCAGTTGGATTGGGTCGAGGACCCCCATGGCCGTATACTCATGAGCCAGTCCGGACAGCTGCCGCATACAAGGAAGAATCCACAAGACTTGGCGATCAAGACAAGGACTCCTCCCCCACCGGCGTATTTGGCTAGGACTCTTGTTATCCTAGGCCTCTGGTGCATTATATAAACTGGGGCCAGGCTAGTCGATAGACATATACAACAACAATCATATCATTGGCTAGCTTCTAGGGTTTAGCCTCTCTAATCTCGCGGTAGATCAACTCTTGTACTATCCATATCATCAATATTAATCAAGCAGGAGTAGGGTTTTACCTCCATCGAGAGGGCCCGGACCTGGGTAAACATTGTGTCCCTTGCCTCCTGTTATCATTAATCCTAAGACGCACTGCTTGGGACCCCCTACCCGAGATCCGCCGGTTTTGACACCGACATTGGTGCTTTCGTTGAGAGTTCCGTTGTGTGATAGGCAAAGAATCAATGGCTCAACTACAGGTCAAGTACGACATCGGCTTCTTCGTCACCAGCTCGACTAGTCACCTTGGCTTGACCGAGGACTGCGCCCTACCTCCGATCGCCATGTTCGGATGAATGCCTTCATCAACACCAACTCCGATCTCTATCAAGATCATGGAGGAGTCATCCATGAAGCTCGGGGGCTCAACGTCAACATTGCCCTCAGGCGACCGTGTTGTTTTTCTGGACAACAAATTTGTATCCGCCGCCGCTGCCTCCTCGAGTGTCGCTTAAACGATTACTTCGGTGGAATTATGCGGAATTAAGTCTACAACAACCCTGCAAAAATTTCGTCGAGTTCCGATGGATGAATCTCCGATATACGGGAGCCCTGTTGAATCTGGATGAGAATCCGGACGAGTTTAGGGCGTGGTATCCAGCATCTAGCTCGGATGTCCTTCGGAGGATCCAATCGTTGATTTGCTGCGGAATTCCCATATCTACCACCTGCCAAAACTTCAGCTAGATCCGACCGTCCAAACTCCGGGAAACTTCCGATTAGTGCATCACTTTTTGGATCTGTTTTCTGCGCGAGAACGAATCCGACCCGAATTCATCTTCTTTATGAACGGGATCTCGGACATCCCTTTTGAAGGAAGTTTTCGTATGGGGTGTTGTGTTTTATTCTCAAAGACATCCCAGTAGTATTAAAAGTATTCTTGCAATAGGAACTTCACCGTCGCGCCGGTGTCAAACCAGCCCGACAACATCACTCCACGGCAGCCGACCTGCGTTAGACACGTCGTCGCTTTGTTGAGCCGATCTCAATTTCTTCGGATCATCATCTCGGCCAGCCGAACAATAGTTCAGCATCGTGAAGGATAAATCGTCACCAACATCGCCGCCCCATGGATTACACGGAGCGGGCACACCTACATCGCCACACGGTCACTTCATCAAACCAGCATCGACCACGTCACGACCTGCATCGCTGGACCGGGGGCTTCATCATCTCTTCAGCAACCTACTCTGGAGACTTCGGCGTCGCTGGCCGACCAGCTCCGTCACGTTAGCTGGACCGAGGGCTTTGCCTCGGTGAGCCAACCTTTGCCAGCATCGCCATGCCGTTGCTTTATCGCCCATCAGGCGATAGGTGTGCGGATCGAGTCCCAATTTTGGGAATCACCTTTCTTCGGATTACTACAACAAATAAGCAAGGTGCTATTAATCCTAGTATTTTTTTGCTTGTTTGGGTTCATTTTTCCCAACGAATTATTACTCTGGTTTGTCCATCACATGTACGCAGGTCTATCAAATGGTGGATGCATTAACGACGGTCGCATGGTGGTTCAGTCAGTTTCCGTACATAGTCCGGCGAACGCCGCATCCGGAACTTGAACCGACCTGTGAATTCAGGCATCGCCATGCCTTTACCGCATCACGCCGCCGCCCTGCATCGACATTGACTTCGGCGCCAGGCCATATTTCTTTTATTACTCACTTTGCATAAATTATTTGTTATGCAACGATTTTTTTTAATTACTATTATCTCCGGTTTGCACTATTTTTTGTGCATAGGAAAATGATCCAGCCGGACTATATCGTTTGGCGTCACCTCGGCTGGACGGGGGGCTTCCTCAACACTTCATTACCCCATGCCAGAGACTTCGGCATCACCCTGCCGTCCTGCATTGACCGTGCTATGTCACCACTTCGGAGTGCCGAGCTCTTTGCTCCGCCACCTCGGGACCGGCTCAGGGATGGAACCTTGTCCCGCATCAAGCTCGGACCGCGTCATCAATACCGAACACATTAACCAGCTAAGTTGTCTTCATGCTCAAAGTTTTAAATTTTTAACTTGTGTTCGGCTCGGCCAAGCATTATACTTTTTTGGAAAAAATTTGCTTGTAAAAATTTGCTTGTCCAAACTTTGTTTGTGACGCGCAAATTCAAATACCCAGTTTACTTGGGGGCTTCCTTCATGAAGCTTTTGTGACACTCCAATTTTTTTTTATTTGTGGTTTTGTTTTCAGCAAAAATCTTTCTTGGATTTAGTTTCTCCTGAGAGGAAAAACCCTTTTAATTTAGGACTTTTATTTGGTTTTGGTCCCTTCAAAAAAAATTCACCATGCCTCCTATGGTGAAATTTTTCCCAAACCCACTCCTTCCACTTTGGTTCAACCCTAACATTCTGTCCAAACTAATAAAATCCATTTTTGGATTTTATTCCAATTATTTCTCCTCCCAAAATAATTCTGTCCTTTCTTTTGAGCCTAGGTGGATTGCAAAGCAAGTGCCTTAATGCTTTTGACTTTTGATCTCAACTCAACACCCCTGGATAGTCCTTTGTACCCACAACCCAGAACCATCTTGATCCACCCTTCTCCTGTTCAAATATTTCAAATTGCACTCACTGCAACTTTGGACCAGATTTGCCAAATTTGGTGAAATTCATATCTACACCTCTCCAAAAATTCCACAAATATTCAGGCAGCCTCTAGATGCAATGAGAGGCCCCTCCACCAAAAACCAGCTTAAGGAAAAATCCCTACATGCCTAGATCAATTCTGTCGAACACCTTGCATGCACTGTTCTGATCATATTCAGTTAAATTCAGAAGTTCAGTGTCGATCTTCGTCAGTAGCTTCAGTCACGAGCTCACAGTGCACTTGGCACGTAGCTCGCGGCCAGGCTTGCTTGTCCGGAGCCTCACACGTGCGCTTGGCACCTTCCTGGCGTCGGTGGCGCCCTGGCCCGCCTGCGCCGGCGTGTCTTGCGGCTGCCATAGCGCCGTAGCGGCCGACAGGAAGCAGAATGGCGGCTCAACGCTGTTCGGCGCCGCCCAAACGTCCTGGTGGCTCCGCGTGGCCACCTCCTTGCCAGTGCACGCATGCAGCACCGTCGCCATGGCGCGGCACGCGCAGAGCGCGCTCCCTGCCGCCGACAGGCCCGCGCCGCCCCGTTCCGTCGAACTCACCCTAAACCCCCAAATCCCGACGTGGTTAGCACAAAAATGGAACCATGGGACACCCACGACGACGTTCAGCCTCTGAAACCTCCGGTGCAACCGCAGCGCCGCCGTAATCACCTCGCCGGAGAACCCCGTTCTCGGCAACCGCCTCGGGGCGGCTATATATAGCACCCCGAGCCTGCTCTCGCCCGCGGCACGCCTCCTCTACCTCATCAGACCCCGCACAGCATCTGAACGAGCCGTGAGGAGCTCTCCTTCCCCGACTCTAGCCACTCCGTTCCGCCTCGGCCCCACCGTGATTCACTCCGGTAAGGCCATCTCCGATGCCCTAGCCTCGTCAGATACCTCCTCATACTATCGCGAGTCTAACCCCCTCACCAATTCCACCTCCGCAGCTCTCTCCGGCGAGATCCACTTCCACTCGAATCACCGTCCGCCGAAGCAAGCATAGCCGCCGATGTGGTGTTCGCCAGCGACCACCACCACCTCCCCCAGACACGGAATGGCGCCCTGATCACGGAGGTACACTCCGATCTCCCTGCCTTGCCGTGGATCACCACCGGCGAACACCGCGGCTCTCGAGCGCCGACGAGCCCCGACTCCCCTGTTTGAACTTTCAAACCTGACGGGTGGGACCCGCCTGTCAGCCTCTCTGTTGTTTTTTTAAATTGTTTGCAGAAGGCGTACTCTGGCAAATACGCTTCTTCTCTGAACCGTTTTTTTTGGATTCTTCTGCATAGCCCCCTGGAAGGTTTCTGTTTCATTACAGATGGGTCCTTGGGCCAAAACTCTTATAACTTTTGATTAGAAAAGTATTTTTGATTGATTCTCTTTCTGTTCTCTTTAGATTTTTGTCTAGTTTTTTATCATATTTATTTGAAAAATATTTGGAACACTTTTCTGTACACTCACGGTATTTACGTTGCGTACATATTTTTCTTATACCGTAGATACCGGAGGAGGTGACGGAGCCGCAAACTTCGCACAGTTAGACTCCGACTACTCCGAACCAGGCAAGCATGTTTGAACTCTTGATATGATGAGAGTTGTTGCATGTTTGCATTTTAGTATGGTCATGGCATGTTTATGAACATCACCTTGCATGATATATCTCATGCACACAATTGGAAAGTAAGTTTCGGAAAGCATTATGTTGTTGGATACATATTTGCAAAGCCATGTGTTGGTATGAGGATGGGTAAGATGGCAGTGTTGTGACATGCCAGTCTTATGCCAGATTTTTTTGACTTCCGTGTCGTCATGACACAATTCACATTCCCATTCATTCCATCCTATACTGTCACATGTTTTCTGAAAGGAATATGGCATAGTAAGTTGCAAATCGTTTTCCTGGTACACACCAAGTGGAGAGGCCGGGATGAGGGTTCCATGGCCCTGGATTAAAGCCCGTCATCCGGTCAGGGGGCATGGGTGTTTCCGGTTGGGACCGAGAGGGGGGCACCCCTTAGAGCGCGCGTATAGAAATTTGATCCCATGCTATTCGAGGTTGTGGCCTCCCCGTCTCAAAGTTTTTCTTGGATGTTGTCCAGGGTGATTCCTGGCATCGTGAGGTGAAATGGGTGTGTACTAGTTAAATGTGTTTCTACTGAAATACCGTAAACGGAACTAGTCCTTCGTGACTACGAAAATCCGTTGGCTGTGTTTAGTTCTTCCAAACTCTGCAGAGCCTCAATCTTTCAATTATCTTGTACTTTGTTCAAGTACTATAATTGTCTTATCTTGTCAGGTATTCAGCCTCGGTGACAAAAACTCCGGTGGGATTTTTGTGAAATAATTCCGGTTAAAAGATTATTCTTGTGGATGAACTAATCTCGTCATTTACATTTGTTACAAGGCCCTGTCTGTGATGTCGCTCAGACGTCCGACGGTGGCATACCTGTTATTTTGCTATTGTTAAAGCCCTGTCTGTGATGTCGCTCAGACGTCCGACGGTGGTATTTCCTGTTAAAGCCCTGTCTGTGATGTCGCTCAGACGTTCGACGGTGGTATTTCCTTTTAAAGCCCTGTCTGTGATGTCGCT
>NC_041381.1:608210385-608210620 GCF_002162155.2 Triticum dicoccoides | reverse complement strand
TGCGATGTCGCTCAGACGTCCGACTGTGGCATTTCTTTTAAGGCCCTTTATGTGATGTCGCTCAGACGTCCGACTGTGGCATTTCTTTTAAAGCCCTTTATGTGATGTCGCTCAGACGTCCGACTGTGGCATTTCTTTTAAAGCCCTTTATGTGATGTCGCTCAGACGTCCGACTGTGGCATTTCTTTTAAAGCCCTTTCTGCGATGTCGCTCAGACGTCCGACCGTGGCATTTC
>NC_041381.1:608200528-608210221 GCF_002162155.2 Triticum dicoccoides | reverse complement strand
TATGTGATGTCGCTCAGACGTCCGACTGTGGCATTTCTTTTAAAGCCCTTTATGTGATGTCGCCCAGACGTCCGACTGTGGCATTTCTTTTAAAGCCCTTTATGTGATGTCGCTCAGACGTCCGACTGTGGCATTTCTTTTAAAGCCCTTTATGTGATGTCGCCCAGACGTCCGACTGTGGCATTTCTTTTTAAAGCCCTCTATGTGGTGTCGCTAAGACGCCCGACTGCGGCATGCATTTTAATTATTTACCTTTCGAGGCGTCGCTCCAGACATCCGATCGGTTTTCAGTTATTAAATTTTGTTGCATCAAGTTCTGCATATTACCGTGGTTATTTGAGTATCATACCTCATTCATGACGCATTCATGCATTCATTGATTATATCTTTTGTCCGAACTGTCTTGCGAGTACTTTCAAGTACTCACCTGGCTTGTTGATTTGGCCAGATGCTGATGAAGGCGATCTCTTGGATGAAGAGTATGATAGCGAGTCCGACGCCTAGAGGAGTCCCAGTCAGTCCGTGCGATCCTGTCTTGGTCATTGTATTATCTGCTTCCGCAATCCCGAATAAATTCATCGAGCCTCACCTCGACGCTCGATGTACTGCCAGTAGAAGTCAAGTTATCCACCACCACTTTTCGCTCGAATTAGTAGCATGCCACCCCACCCCTGTGTCATAACCGCCCATATGTAATATATTGGCGAGTTTGTAATAAATTGTTGAGCTGCCTCAGTTCAACCTTGTAATATATTTGGTGCTACTGGTTCTCTGTTTATCAAGCTTTTGCCTACCAGAAAGGATGACTTTTCCTATACTGGGATTTAAAGATTGGTTTTCTCAATAAACATTTTTATTGAAAAACCGGTCGTGACAGACTTGGTAATCAGAGCCAGGCTGACTGTAGGAAGCCACTAGGTGCGATCACTAATTGGTTATTAGCATGATAGAGTTATTTATGTTTTTACAATTGTAGTCATTTTCTGACAGTCAGCATAAAATTTGTGATCTGACCACTCAGAATTTTTACCTACTTTTGTAGATGGCCGGCAACGACTGTGAGTCTCAGATGTTCGCCAACGTGCTTGAGGGGTTCGTCAAACTCCTCTCCTTCATCGTTCAGGTCGCGATGGGGCCATCCGTGCGCTCGGTCTTCACACTTTATCCACACAAGATCAACGACAGTCTGACTATGCACTAGGCCGCGGTGCAATTCAGGGGAGGCCATGCCGAAGTACGCCGTCTCCGATTCGTGGGGAGAGCCATGCCTACAGAAAGGCATGCTATGCAGATGGCTGCCCGCGAGGAGATAGCCCGTCTTCGGGATGTTCTTCCTGCAATGAAGACCCGTCGCTACCGCTACCTTCCTTGCCATGTGCCTTACATCTGTCACTACTCGTTCTCTTGCCCCAGAGGAGAGCGAGACGAATCCTTTGAGATGCTTGTCGAGTACCTCTGAGCCCTGGAGGCAGCATTCGACTGCATGGTGGATGACCTCGTAGCTGCATGCATGGACTCAGTTCATGGCTGTGCTGCTAACAGGAGGGAACTCCTGCATACCGCTCCGCCACTGACCTTTGTGTCATCCACAACCTCTCACTCACCTACCATACTCGCCTCTGCTCATCGTCTGCCTACCACAGAGGGATTTAACCAGGCTATTGCACCCACTCCCATCCGCTCTGCACCACTTGTTGCACCCACTCCCGTCCGCTCTGCACCACGTGTTGCGCCCACTCCCATACGAGCTACCCCACCTATTCCACCCACTCGTATTCGTGTTATTCCGCCTACGGCACCTGCTCCATCAGCTCAGCACGACGTTTCTCGTCTAGAACCTATTAGCAAGGAGGAGGTCGATTCCCCAGCGTCTCTGCGTCTCACCCTCGGCAGGCCAAGGGAGATCCTCAACATCTCCGACTAAATATGCATAGACGCCATGCGATGTATCAACTGGTGTAATATGTTTTTATGTTCTCAGGTTGTGAGAAGTAGCCTGTTTGCGCATCATGTAGGATCTGGAGGAGTGCACTAGTTTAAATAACATGTCAGGATTATGTACGCATATCCTAAGTGATGTAATGTGTAATTATGCCCGCATGTAAGATATGCACTAGTCCTTCTCCGCGCGCAATCGTGTGTTTCAAAAAAATACCATGGAGTTTAAAAATGTTCCTTGTGTGTGATTTTATTGACTTTTGCGACGCTTCTTCTTGTCTTACGAGTTCACAAAAATATATCCCCAGAGTGAAAGATGTCTCGTCCTGGGACGCGCTCCATGCCAACTCAGCCAGAAGAAAATTATGGCACACCGCAGAACCGGAATTTCACTCAGGGTCAGACAAGTCAACAGGACAGTGAAACAGCTTTTACACAAGTTTGTCGTTTGTATGAACAGAGTCAGCAGCAACACCAGGAAATGATGAACCAATTCATCAATATGGGAAGTAACCGTGGTCAGTATCAATCGCAATCCAAATTATCTGAGTTACAAAAGATGCATCCTCCAACATTTTCTCATACTGACAAGCCTCTTGAGGCCGAGGACTGGCTTCGAGACATGGAGAGAAAATTAATTATCACACAGTGTTTAGACCGTGAAAAAGTACTGTATGCACCACATTATCTCACAGGTGCAGCTGCATCGTGGTGGGAAAACTTCCTGCACATGCACCCCAACGAAAATGAAATCACCTGGGAAAATTTCAAAGAAGGTTTTCGTGGGGCACATATTCCTATGAGCGTCATGAAAATCAAGAAGAAGGAATTTGATGAACTCAAGCAAAGAGCCATGACACTGTCAGAATACAACAACCAATTCACACTGCTGTCTCGCTACGCCAATGAAGAATGCATGACCGAGAGCAAGAAGATGGAAAAATTCTTGGAAGGTCTGGCACCCGCCCTTAAGTGCCAGCTAGTTGTGCACACCTTTCCAGATTTTAAAACATTGGTGGATAAGGCCATTACCCTGGAAAATGAGCGACGTAGCGTGGAAGATATCCGCAAAAGGAAAAGGGACCAGACTAATTTTTCTCGCAATCCCAGAAGCAAGAAGGAATTTCAGAAGGGGCATTCACACAAAACCCCGGCGAATAATTCACGTCCAACCAAGAATTTCCATGCAAGAGACAAAGAGTTCACCTATCGCCTAGGCGTTACCTGTTATGCTTGTGGAGAAGAAGGGCACTATGCCAAGCAGTGTCCCAAGCCAAGGAACTCAAACCCGAAGCTCAATAATGGTGGAAATAATTTAGCACCAAAGCGAAGCAATTTCAACCCCAACAACAACCACCGGAAAGGTCACTTGAACCACGTGACCAGAGAGGAAGCACAGAACGCCCCAGATATCGTACTCGGTACGTACCCCGTCAACACAATACCTGCCATGGTTTTGTTTGATTCTAGAGCTTCTCACTCATTCGTTTCGAAAAGTTTTGCTTTGCAAAATAATTTTTCGATGCTTCCCTTGGAAAAATCAATGATCGTCAAGTCCCCTGGGATTAAGCAAGTGACCCAGAGTTACTGTCAAGGTGTGGTTATTGAATTTGAAGGATTGAAATTTTACGCCAATCTTATTGTACTGGAAAGCAAAGGACTGGATGTCATCCTATGAATGGATTGGTTGACCACCAACAAAGGTTTTATTGATTGCTTCAACCGTACCGTGATTCTCACCCACCATCAAGGGAAGAAAATAAAAGTTTCAGCCAAGGAGAGACAAATACCTCGGCAACCTAGATTAAACAAGGTAGACGTTTCTGAGCTGAACAAGGTTCCAGTGGTATGTGAATTTCCAGATGTATTTCCAGAAGAACTACCGGGCATGCCACCAGACCGAGAGATAGAATTCAGCATTGAGCTCGCACCCTGAACCACTCCTATTTACAAGAAACCTTACAGAATGGCACCATCCGAATTGGTAGAGTTGAAGAAGCAAATAAAAGAATTAATGGAGAAAGGATACATACGAGCCAGCTCCTCACCTTGGGGTTCTCCAATTTTATTTGCCAAGAAGAAGGATCAAACAATGAGGTTGTGTATTGATTATCGAGCTCTCAACATGGTCACAATCAAGAACAAATACCCAATGCCCCGAATAAATGATTTATTCGATCAGCTCGCACAGGCCAAAGTCTTCTCAAAAATTGATTTGAGATCAGGATACCACCAATTAAAAGTACGAACAGAAGACATTCCCAAGACCGCTTTCACCTCCAGATATGGGTTGTATGAGTTCACAGTAATGCCATTTGGGCTAACCAACGCCCCCGCATATTTTGTTCACCTCATGAACAAAGTGTTTATGAAGTATATGGACAAGTTTGTTGTGGTATTCATCGATGATATGCTGATATATTCCAAAACACCAGAAGAGCACGCTGAACATCTCAGGATTGTACTCGGAGAACTCAGGAAACATCAACTGTACGCCAAATTCAGCAAATATGAATTTTGGCTAAGGCAGGTGGGTTTTCTGGGCCACGTGCTAACCCAAGAAGGTATTGCAGTAGATCCAGAAAAAGTCAAGGCCGTACTTGGCTGGAAACCGCCAGCTAACGTGACAGACGTACGGAGTTTCTTGGGAATGGCAGGCTATTATCGGAGATTTATTGAAGGATTCTCCACTATAGCAAAGCCCATGACACAATTGCTCAAGAAAGGCAAGAAATTTGAATGGACGGAAGCATGTGAGAAAAGCTTCCAAGAGCTAAAAAGAAAATTAACAACGGCACCAGTACTAATTGTGCCAGATATACACAAGAACTTTGAGGTATATTGTGATGCATCCCGGAAAGGCCTCGGATGCGTATTGATGCAAGAAGGCAAGGTAGTAGCGTATGTCTCTAGACAACTACGCAAGCATGAAGAAAATTATCCCACACATGACTTGGAATTAGCAACGGTCATCCATGCACTCAAGGAATGGAGACACTTCTTACTTGGGAATCGTTGTGAGATATACACAGACCATAAGAGTCTTAAGTATATTTTCACACAGCCAGAGTTAAATTTACGGCAACGACGCTGGTTAGAGTTGGTGAAGGATTATGATGTTGGAATCCACTATCATCCCAGAAAAGCAAATGTTGTGGCAGATGCACTTAGTCGAAATCCCAGCACGGAAGACGACAATATACCAAAATTGAGGCTAGAATTTTAACAAGAGTTTGCCCGACTCAATCTAATAATGGTTACCGAAGGCAGTGTGTCGAATATAGAAATACAGCCTACCCTAATGGAAAGCATCAAGGAAGCCCAGCACGGACACCCCAACATTGAGGGCATAAAGAGAAAAGTGAGTTTGGGAAGAGCCTCAGAATTCAACATAGATGAGCAAGGAATATTGTGGTACGGAGAAAGGCTATGCGTACCAAATGTCAAGGACCTCAAACAGCAGATATTAACTGAAAGTCACACCGCTCCGTATTCAATCCATCCTGGAGGAACAAAAATGTACAAAGGCCTTCAGGAAAATTTTTGGTGGCACGGTATGAAGAGAGATATAGCCACGTTCATTGCATGCTGTGACTCTTGTCAACGTATCAAGGCCGAGCACCAGAAACCAGCCGGACTGTTACAGCCAAATAAGATACCCGAGTGGAAATGGGACGAGATTGGAATGGACTTTATCGTTGGACTGCCACGGTCACAACACGGAAACAATGCCATATGGGTCATAACCGACAGATTAACCAAGGTGGCACATTTTATTCCGGTAAAAACAACTTACACCACTCAGAGACTAGCCAGACTTTATCTTGCCCGTATCATCTGCCTACATGGAGTCCCTAAGACTATCATCTCCGATAGAGGCACACAGTTCATCTCTACATTCTGGGATCATCTACAACAGGCACTGGGAACCCAACTAGCCTTCAGTACCGCAAACCATCCCCAGACTGATGGACAAACCGAACGCTTAAACCAAATCTTAGAAGACATGCTAAGGGCTTGTGTCCTCACCTACGGGAACAGTTGGGAAGAAAGTTTGCCATATGCAGAATTCGCATACAACAACAGCTATCAAGCCATCTTGCAAATGGCACCCTTTGAAGCTCTATATGGGAGAAGATGTCGTACCCCGCTAAATTGGTCAGAGACCGGAGACAGCCATATCTTTGGCCCAGATATGCTCAAGGAGGCCGAGGAGAAAGTTAAGACGATTAGGGAACGACTCAAAACAGCTCAAAGTCGGCAAAAGAGTTATTACGACCGAAAGCATCGGGAAATCAGTTTTGTACCCGGAGAATTGGTATACCTGAGAGTTTCTCCTATGAAGGGTCTGCAACGATTCAAGATTAAGGGGAAACTAGCACCAAGATTCATCGGACCATTTCAGATAGTGGCCCAACGAGGCAAGGTAGCCTACCAGCTGGACCTACCCGGAGAGTTATCCGGTATCCACAACGTGTTTCACATCTCGCAGTTGAGAAAATACATAAGCAACCCAGAGAAGCAAGTTTCACATGAGTATATTGACGTGCAACCAGACCTCACTTACCGGGAGCACCCAATAAAAATATTAGAAGAATCTGAGAGGAGGACCCGACAGAAAACCATTAGGTTTTTCAGAGTTCAATGGAGCAATCACACCGAGAATGAAGCAACTTGGGAGAGCGAGGATTTTCTTCGGACAGAGCACCCACACTTGTTTAAGGATCAGCTGAAATCTCGGGGACGATATTTTTCCTAAGGGGGTAGGTGTTGTGACACTCCAATTTTTTTTATTTGTGGTTTTGTTTTCAGCAAAAATCTTTCTTGGATTTAGTTTCTCCTGAGAGGAAATACCCTTTTAATTTAGGACTTTTATTTGGTTTTGGTCCCTTCAAAAAAAATTTCACTATGCCTCCTATGGTGAAATTTTTCCCAAACCCACTCCTTCCATTTTGGTTCAACCCTAACATTCTGTCCAAACTAATAAATCCATTTTTGGATTTTATTCCAATTATTTATCCTCCCAAAATAATTCTGTCCTTTCTTTTGAGCCTAGGTGGATTGCAAAGCAATTGCCTTAATGCTTTTGACTTTTGATCTCAACTCAACACCCCTGGATAGTCCTTTGTACCCACAACCCAGAACCATCTTGATCCACCCTTCTCCTGTTCAAATATTTCAAATTGCACTCACTACAAGTTTGGACCAGATTTGCCAAATTTGGTGAAATTCATATCTACACCTCTCCAAAAATTCCACAAATATTCAGGCAGCCTCTAGATGCAATGAGAGGCCCCTCCACCAAAAACCAGCTCAAGGAAAAATCCCTACATGCCTGGATCATTCTGTCGAACATCTTGCATGCACTGTTCTAATCATATTCAGTTAAATTCAGAAGTTCAGTGTCGATCTTCGTCAGTAGCTTCAGTCACGAGCTCACAGTGCGCTTGGCACGTAGCTCGCGGCCAGGCTTGCTTGTCCGGAGCCTCACACGCGCGCTTGGCGCCTTCCTGGCGTCGGTGGCGCCTTGGCCCGCCTGCGCCGGCGTGTCTTGCGGCTGCCGTAGCACCGTAGCGGCCGACAGGAAGCAGAACGGCGGCTCAACGCCATTCGGCGCCGCCCAAACGTCCTGGTGGCTCCGCGTGGCCACCTCCTTGCCAGCGCACGCATGCAGCACCGTCGCCGTGGCGCGGCACGCGCAGAGCGCGCTCTCTGCCGCCGACGGTCCCGCGCCACCCCGTTCCGTCGAACTCACCCTAAACCCCCAAATCCTGATGTGGTTAGCACCAAAATGGAACCATGGGACACCCACGACGACGTTCAGCCTCTGAAACCTCCCGTGCAACCGCAATGCCACCGTAATCACCTCGCCGGAGAACCCCGTTCTCGGCAACCGCCTCGGGGCGGCTATATATAGCACCCCGAGCCTGCTCTCGCCCGCGGCACGCCTCCTCTACCTCATCAAACCCCGCACAGCCTTTGAACGAGCCACGAGGAGCTCTCCTTCCCCGACTCCGGCCACTGCGTTCCGCCTCGGACCCACCGTGATTCACTCCGGTAAGGCCATCTCCGGCGCCCTAGCCTCGTCAGATACCTCCTCATACTATCGCGAGTCTAACCCCCTCACCAATTCCACCTCCGCAGCTCTCTCTGGCGAGATCCACGGCCACCCGAATCACCGTCCGCCGGAGCAAGCATCGCCGCCGACGTGGTGTTCGCCGGCGACCACCACCACCTCCCCCAGACGCGGAATGGCGCCCTGATCACGGAGGTACACTCCGATCTCCCTGCCTTGTCGTGGATCGCCGCCGGCGACCACCGCGGCTCTCGGGCGCCGACGAGCCCCGACTCCCCTGTTTGAACTTTCAAACCTGACGGGTGGGACCCGCCCGTCAGCCTCTCTGTTGTTTTTTTAAATCGTTGCAGAAGGCGTACTCTGGCAAATACGCTTCCTCTCTGAACCGTTTTTTTGGATTCTTCTGCATAGCCCCCTGGAAGGTTTCTGTTTCATTACAGATGGGTCCTTGGGCCAAAACTCTTATAACTTTTGATCAGAAAAGTATTTTTGATTGATTATTTTTCTGTTCTCTTTATATTTTTGTCTAGTTTTTTATCATATTTATTTGAAAAATATTTGGAACACTTTTCTGTACACTCACGGTATTTACGTTGCGTACATATTTTTCTTATACCGTAGATACCGGAGGAGGTGACGGAGCCGCAAACTTCGCACAGTTAGACTCTGACTACTCCGAACCAGGCAAGCATGTTTGAACTCTTGATATGATGAGTGTTGTTGCATGTTTGCATTTTAGTATGGTCATGGCATGTTTATGAACATCACCTTGCATGATATATCTCATGCACACAATCGGAAAGTAAGTTTCGGAAAGCATTATGTTGTTGGATACATATTTGCAAAGCCATGTGTTGGTATGAGGATGGGTAAGATGGCAGTGTTGTGACATGCCAGTCTTATGCCAGATTTTTTTGACTTCCGTGTCGTCATGACACAATTCACATTCCCATTCATTCCATCCTATACTGTCACATGTTTTCCGAAAGGAATATGGCATAGTAAGTTGCAAATCGTTTTCCTGGTACACACCAAGTGGAGAGGCCGGGATGAGGGTTCCATGGCCCTGGATTAAAGCCCGTCATCCGGTCAGGGGGCATGGGAATTTCCGGTTGGGACCGAGAGGGGGGCACCCCTTAGAGCGCGCGTATAGAAATTTGATCCCATGCTATTCGAGGTTGTGGCCTCCCCGTCTCAAAGTTTTTCTTGGACATTGTCCAGGGTGATTCCTGGCATCGTGAGGTGAAATGGGTGTGTACTAGTTAAATGTGTTTCTATTGAAATACCATAAACGGAACTAGTCGTTCGTGACTACGGAAATCCGTTGGCTGTGTTCAGTTCTTCCAAACTCTGCAGAGCCTCAATCTTTCAATTATCTTGTACTTTGTTCAAGTACTATAATTGTCTTATCTTGTCAGGTATTCAGCCTCGGTGACAAAAACTCCGGTGGGATTTTTGTGAAATAATTCCGGTTAAAAGATTATTCTTGTGGATGAACTAATCTCGTTATTTACATTTGTTACAAGGCCCTATCTGCGATGTCGCTCAGACGTCCGACGGTGGCATACCTGTTATTTTGCTATTGTTAAAGCCCTGTCTGTGATGTCGCTCAGACGTCCGACGATGGTATTTCTTTTTAAAGCCCTGTCTGTGATGTCGCTCAGACGTCCGACGGTGGT
>NC_041381.1:608195867-608200295 GCF_002162155.2 Triticum dicoccoides | reverse complement strand
GCCCAGACGTCCGACTGTGGCATTTCTTTTAAAGCCCTTTATGTGATGTCGCTCAGACGTCCGACTGTGGCATTTCTTTTAAAGCCCTTTATGTGATGTCGCCTAGACGTCCGACTGTGGCATTTCTTTTTAAAGCCCTCTATGTGGTGTCGCTAAGACGCCCGACTGCGGCATGCATTTTAATTATTTACCTTTCGAGGCGTCGCTCCAGACACCCGATCGGTTTTCAGTTATTAAATTTTGTTGCATCAAGTTCTGCATATTACCGTGGTTATTTGAGTATCATACCTCATTCATGACACATTCATGCATTCATTGATTATATCTTTTGTCCGAACTGTCTTGCGAGTACTTTCAAGTACTCACCTGGCTTGTTGATTTGGCCAGATGCTGATGAAGGCGATCTCTTGGATGAAGAGTATGATAGCGAGTCCGACGCCTAGAGGAGTCCCAGTCAGTCCCGTGCGATCCTGTCTTGGTCATTGTATTATCCGCTTCCGCAATCCCAAATAAATTCATCGAGCCTCACCTCGACACTCGATGTACTGCTAGTAGAAGTCAAGTTATCCACCACCACTTTTCCCTCCAACTAGTAGCATGCCACCCCACCCCTCTGTCATAACCGCCCATATGTAATATATTGGCGAGTCTGTAATAAATTGTTGAGCTACCTCAGTTCAACCCTGTAATATATTTGGTGCTACTGGTTCTCTGTTTATCAAGCTTTTGTCTACCAGAAAGGATGACTTTTCCTATACTAGGATTTAAAGATTGGTTTTCTCAATAAACATTTTTATTGAAAAACCGGTCGTGACAGCTTTTTCCTCTTGCATATGGTTATACTTGTATGGCTTCGTTCCTTATTTGTGTATTATGCCACAATATGCACCATATTGACTTAAGCGATTTGCAAGCTGGGTTGCCTGGCTCTTGTGCTTACCCCTACGTTCCCGATTGTTCGGCTAGGGAGTAAAGGGAGCACCTCTGCGATTGTCACGATCGGGTCACCCGAGCCGGACCTCAGACTGGGTGAAGCCGAAAGCTAGCGCTCTTATTGTTTTCAATCATGGTCGGCACACAATGGAACTCATGAGTACAAAAAATCTATTGCACAAGTCTCATAATAACAATGAGCACTGAAGAAAGGTATCGGTGGGGGTACTATTTTCTTCGAAGATGCTTCTTACTCTTCGTAGCAATATAGCATAAGTTCCCTGAGCGCGCTTTGTCTGTTACAGCCTTATGGCCTGATTGCCTGGTTATTGGAAACACCGTCGATATTCTCGACAGATGGAGTACATAACACTTTTCGGTCCTTGACCGAAGAGGGAGAAGCCGACGGTAGGTTAAGACACGTTTAAAGTTCGGTTGAACATAGATATGATATAAGTACTTCGGTACATGCAATCATTCTTTTACCCAAGTCACTTGGGGGCTCTTAAATTTATATGAGCCGTTTTATGATAAGTGTTTTTCTTCTTAGTCGTTGCAAAGTTATTATTATTATTTATCATTCTTTTTTCGACACAAGTGTGCGGTCACTAGCCGGGGAGCCTAATTTCTCTCTCAAAGCCGCTAGAGTTTAGTTTGCTAAAATGGCCTAGTAAGAAGTACTCCGTCTGCGGGATAGGAGGTTGAAGCCGTAGACTGACCCGCTTGAAGTTTTGAGATAGGATGTGTCATGTTAAAGCACGGCAGAAGCACCTTTTTTTCTAAAGCCAATTTTCGGATTGGCACCGAACACTTGATCTAGTTCGGACATTAACATTTTGAATAAGTTTTTTGGCTTTTCGAGCCCATGGCACTTTTAAACTATTTGTGTGTTTTCAGCACAAGTCTCGTAGTGCAATGCCGGACACCTTTAGAGATTCGGCAAAAACATTCTCGGATATTGCTATATATGCATCGGTTTCGAATTGTGTCTTCGGTCAATAGTTGGGTCGCCCGGCTCCTGCGCTTGCCTCCTATGTTCCGCTTTGTTCGGCTAGGTGTGTAAATGGAGAACCACTGCGATTGTGCTTCCAGCTCACATGGTTAAGCACCTCAGTGGAGAAAGCCGAAAACTGACTGTCACAATAAGCGTAAACTGGTCAGCGGTCTGATGACGGCATTAAACGACGGGCCATTCATAACAATGGCCAAAGTGTTTACGGCTTGACCTCGACTGTCGCTGAACACCACCGGGGGCTATTAACTGGCCTCCCAACCTAAATCCTCGATATTTTGCTCTTACATTGGAGCTGAGGTTTCACGATCATGCTTAGCGTGACAACCCAAAGAAAGGAACCGATAGCGGGACTATTTTCTTTGGAAGACATTTCTTCTACTAAACAGTAATATAACATGTCTCTCCGTGTACCTTTGTTTATAAAACTGTATGGCCAGATTGCCTTGTTTGTTGTAAATCTTTGCCCTCATAAAGGCTTTATAAAGTAGGATAAACACTCCTCGGCTATTGGCCGAGGAGGTGGAAGCCGATGGTCGGTCAACAAAGTTTTGTACAATGCGGATCCGAGCATTAATGACGTAAAGTACTTGGATACATAGAGTCATTACACATAATTTGTGATTTTACTATGGATATCGATCCTTAATTCGGCCTCCCGTGCCCGCATTAAGGCTCGTGGGCTACTGGGCTTCGGGCTTATTATTTACAAATATTAAAGGGGCACATCGATCCCCTGATCTGGTGTTGCCACCTGACCAGTGTCTCGGGGGCTACTGCATTGCCTGTTCTATGCAGAAAATTTTAAGTGCAATACAGTTTCCGAGGAGATTTTGATCCTCAGGTTGGTCGGCCATACCCAACCTGAGTCTCGAGGACTGAGCACACCGCTTTTTGTGTCCCGAAGTATTCTGTCGAGCTAGGACTTGATCCTCAGACCAATTTTGCAAATCAACCTGAGTCTCAGCGACTATGGGGATCAGCGGTCTTATGTCATCCTTCATGTGCATCTCGGGTTTTAGACTGATACCCACCTTGAGGGCTATTGGCTATGTATCTCGGCAGAGAATAAATTGCACCAATCAAAAATATTGACAAAAATCGGCCCACATTCGGGGAGGTGCACCACCTCGGAAGCAGTCCGGCATAAAGCCCGGGCGCTAGTGGCTGGCTCCATAGAGGGCATTTCCAGCATTAAGCTCGGCTAAACTCCTTCAAACTTCTTTGAACCAAGGTGATTTACGACACCTCGGATACAGTCCGGCGTTGGAGCTCGGATACATAGTCCGGCGTTGGAGCTCGGATACAGTCCGGCGTTGGAGCTCGGATACATAATCCGGTATTGGAGCTCGGATACATTCCGGCGTTAGAGCCAGGAAGCAGTCCGACATTGGTGCTCGGCTGCAAGAGATACCTTGAATGCAGTCCGGTGTTAGAGCTCGTACGCAAGAGGACACTGCCTCCCGGGAACAACTCCGAACCCGAGGTGTGGCATAAAAATAACGAGGCATTGATAAAGGCCGGAAACTTAAAGGGGCTCCTCGGATACCCGACGTGTAAACTCATCGAATGCATTTCGGCGATCCTCAAGATAGAAGATGAGAAGATTTGTTGAACCAGTTTTCAAGACCGGCAACCGAAGATGAAGAACAGTTCAGAAGAATCGAGGAGCGTCCCTAACTTGAAGACCGGTTCAGGGGGCTACTGACGGTGTCCTGGACTAGGGGGTACTCAACGCATCGTCTCCCGATCAGTTGGATTGGGCCGAGGACCCCCATGGCCGTATACTCATGAGCCAGTCCGGACAGCTGCCGCATACAAGGAAGAATCCACAAGACTTGGCGATCAAGACAAGGAATCCTCCCCCACCGGCGTATTTGGCTAGGACTCTTGTTATCCTAGGCCTCTGGTGCATTATATAAACCGGGGGCCAGGCTAGTCGATAGACATATACAACAACAATCATACCATAGGCTAGCTTCTAGTGTTTAGCCTCTCTGATCTCGCGGTAGATCAACTCTTGTACTACCCATATCATCAATATTAATCAAGCAGGAGTAGAGTTTTACCTCCATCGAGAGGGACCGAACCTGGGTAAACATTGTGTCCCTTGCCTCCTGTTACCATTGATCCTAAGACGCACTACTTGGGACCCCCTACCCGAGATCCGCCGGTTTTGACATCGACAATGTGCCAATAATTTTGTTGGAAAATTCCATCCATTTGCGATATGGGTGGAAAAACAAAAATTGGGAACTAAAATAGCAAATATTCTTTTGAAAAAGTACTTGAATTTTTTATTTGCAATGCCTGAAAATAAATTGTTATTTTCATCAAACATGAAATTTGGAAATGAATATGATCATTAGTATATGATTATATTGTGGATGTTTATGAAGGGTGCAAAATCAATTTTTTGAAAAAGAGAGCATGTCAAGAGCACAATTGATGGTTTCAATAATATTGGGATTATATTGTGTCAT
>NC_041381.1:608146288-608195648 GCF_002162155.2 Triticum dicoccoides | reverse complement strand
AAAGTTATCATTGTGAATTTTCAGAAAAAATTGTAACTACTTCAACGTGTGTGAAAATCAGAAAATGAGAAAGCAACAATACAATTTGTGTTGTGCCTTTTCCATTTTCAGATTTTTCACATATGTTCGTAGGTGTACCCAATTCATCCTACTTGCGTGATTTTTTTATATTTTTTGAAACTTAGTAGTATGATTTTTGTGAAGTCTTAGGAAGTAGGTTTATAAGTACCCATGTTCGTTGAACATTTTAACTAGGCACTAGTACATGGAAGACATGATTACATTTCTTATAGTCATAAAATTAATTTATAAGTCTGGGCAATACTCACTAGTACTTTCCTAGTACTGTACAACTGCTCAACCCAAACACCTCAAAAAGACTGTCACGGGTGGGACTCATTGTACATGGTTTTGAAACAAAATCTACATCAGAGGCGTCATATTATCCAAACCCTTTGGAATTCTTTAATATCAGATCCCAAATGGTTTAGGGCCCACAGCCATTTGGGATATATCCAGGCAGCGAGGCTCAATAGCTAGCAATTGGTATATATATATATAGCGGGCTTAACTCTAAAACCCAGTGCAAGCTCTCTCTCTCTCTCTCTAAACTTGACATAGGAGAGTCCGTAAAGAGAGACCTAAAAGATTGAAATATGACCCAAAAATAGTCATGTAAATGGGTGCGTGAAAGTTAGCTATCTACGTGTCAGAACCATGACTAAATTTCGATATCTTATGTGTTTCAACTCTAGCTTACCACAACTCATTTGGGACTGAAATGCTTTGATTGATCGAATATGTATTTACCCTGGCATGTAATTTCAAATTTAAGGTATTATGAATAATGTCATGGAGAGGCAGAAACGACAGAGGTACTGCTTACTCTATAATTTCTTGGTGGCAGCACGGAGGTAATGCTCACTCTATAATTTCTTGGTATGCTGCCGTGCGATGGTGAGTGGTAGCACCAAAAGGCTTGGTACAATAGAACTTTGCTCGGCCGCACCCTTCTCCCCCATCCCCATCCGTCTACTACGAATAGAGATAGTGCCCTATCCACTTCAAAACGGTGCTAGATCCTGATTTGAGAAATCACCCTTCCCCACAGTTTTGATCCCTAGACACACACAAACCCATCCAGTCATGCTCTTCCTAACCTATTGTCGGATTTCGGGTTCCGGCAGACCCTCAAGGTCCGAACTCTGGGTGCGTGCGGAGATCACACCTCCTACCTACTCACGTCTCGTCGCCTCGCAAAGGATCTAAACTACACGAAGAACAACACAAGAGACAAGAGGTTTATACTAGTTCGGGCCACCATTGGGGTGTAATACCCTACTCTAGTTTGTGGTGTGGTGGATTGCCTCAGGGACTGATGATGAACAATACAATGGAAGAACTGCCTCGCGAGGGGAGGAGCTCTTGTGTTGGTGGTTCTGGCTAAGGTTCGACTGGTCGATCTCCGGATCCGATCTCCCCTATGCTATGGTGGCTAGTCCTATTTATAGAGCGAGGCCCTGGTCCTCTTCCCAAATATTGAGCGGGAAGGGCGCCAACAATTGGCCATTTTGAAGGGGAACATCTAGTACACTTATCCTGACTAAAGTTGTTCCTCGCCTACCAAAGACTCTGACGATGACGCCGGCTTGGGCTCCACGATGACCTCCATCCTGCCGCTCTGCTGGTCTTGGTCTTGTTGCACCGAAATGGTTGCCTTTGCTTGATACCCTTGCCCGTGCTTGCCCCCTTTGCACCAAAGAGGAAACAATGACTCTACGCAGGCCGGCACCCACCTGGCGCTCGCCTAGCTTCGGTCGTCATGGCTTGCGTCATAGGCACCTCGTGAGGTACCCCGCCTTAATCTCTCCGCCTCCTCGCGAGCCAGCCTGACGAGGCTGCACCTGAGGAAGCTTCCTGTCATCCGCCCCGCGAGGCTTGGCCCCTCGCGAGGGTCTTGAGCTTGTGTAGACGAAGATGGGCCGTACTGGGCCACTCCTTGAGCCACGCTGCAGGCCGCAGGCAGGCAAGTCTGGGTACCCCGTTCCCAGAACACCGACAGTAGCCCCCTGGCCCAAGGCGCGCCCGGACTTGGCCTAGCAGAGAAGCGAAGGGGCAAGTGCGAAGCGCCGCGGGCCCTAACAGCCTGGGGCCTTGGGCGCCACGTGGCGGTTGATTGGACGTTGGCGTCCGTGCTTCCCCACGACGCCTCGGCAACAGCACGACTTGACAAGAGAGCGGCACCCGGCCAGGCTTACCCTCTTTGCCTTCTCCAGTCATTGCCCAGACACCCTTTCTCGCTCTCCTCCTTGCTCCCGAAATCCCCAGATCTACTCCAACCCCGCATCTCAGCAAGACATGGCACCTCGCCAGACCCCGGTCGGAGCCTGGTATTCGCCCTCTCTGGATCCTCCGAACGTGTCGGAGAAGAACCTTTCCCGGACGCGCCAGATGATGGCAGCGCAAGGCAATGACGGGGCGGCCGTGCTCAAGGTTGGCTCTGCCCTTCCTGAGGACAAAGGAAGCACCTTCTACCTGCTCTTTGTGAGCGCCAACGCCGCCGGTCTGGTGCCTCCCTTTTCCGAGTTCTTCCTTTCTGTTCTCCGCCACTACAACCTGCAAGCTCTGCACCTCCATCCCAACTCTGTTCTTCTCCTAGTGATTTTCGCCTATTACTGTGAGGCTCATGTTGGGGTAAGGCCCTCGGTTGCCTTGCTGTGCCATTACTTTTACCTCCGGGTTTCTCGCGGCCCCATCACTGCATGCGCGAGCTTTGTTGCGTACTCCAGCTCCAATGCTATCTCGAAGCCCGGGAAGAGGACCGAAGGCTTCCGAAGCAAGTGGGTTATGGTGGATGCTGGGCGCATCCACCCCCGGCTGGTGCTGCCTATGAGGTAGCCTGAGGCCGTCGACGCTTGGTCCCGCAGGGAGCTCGTCGATCCCCGTGCGAAGCCAGTGCTGGAGAGGATGGACGTGGACCTGTGGCCAGGCAACATGGCGTCGGCGAAGCTGACCGGGGCGTCGCTCCTGAGGGGGTTCCTGGAACACCGGGTGGCTCCGCTTCGGGAACACTCGCTCCCGCTGTGGAGGCTCGGGGAAGCCGATGCCGCCCTTCGCCCAAGCTCCGTAGTCTTGGCCGACGAAGATCTGGCTGTGGTCCTCCAATCCTTGGTTGGGGAGACGTGGCGAGATTGGAGGGTGCTCCTGTAGCCCTGTTCCTTCGGGATGATTGGGAGCAGGTGGTGAACTCCATGCCCGCCTTCAAAGGGGATGGGCCTGGGCCTGTGGAGGTTCCTGAGGACCTAGCGGCCCTGGCGACGGTGAACGTATCTTCCAGCGACTCCGGCAGAGAGGAGGAAGAAGAGGGGAAGGAAGAGGAGCCCGACTCCGAGGCGACCGACGGGGAGTCGAGAGAGCCCCTCCCTCGGCGCAGGTCCCGCGCTCTCTGCCTCATGCCGGACGACGACGAGGATGGCGACGAGCGAGGCAGGGAGAGTTCGCCCCTGATCCCGAAGAAGGATAGAACGGGGCTGGTTCTCCACGGGCCTGCTCCGGCTCCGAGGCGATCTGCAGATGTGCCTCCTGCTCCCGAGTCTCCCGAGGCTGACCCCAGCAGCCGGCTCTCAGGCTTCAAGTTCGGCCAGAGGCTTCTTGAGTCCGCGAGCGATGACCAGTAAGTGCTTGATTTTCGTTCTGCTTCTTGCTTTTGTTGCTGAGGCTTGACGTCCATATTCCTTGGCTAGGCCGGTGCCTGCACCAAAAAGGCTGAAGGGGGCCCCTGAGGCTTCGCCTGGGGCAGTACTTCCACCCGTGGGAGAAGGAGGCGGCAAAGATCGGGCCTCTCTTGCCCGGTCATCCTCGCGAGGCCAGGCGGGGCATGCTGGGGCGAGCTCAGCCCCCGTGGCCCAAGTGACTCCCAAGGCACTCTTGCATGACGCCACTGCCGCAATCATCGGGGCTCAGAAGGTCCCGACTCATGGTGTTATGATCACGCTGCCGTCTTCTCCTCCTACTCCGCCAACTACCATTTCTCTGACTCCTTCTACTGTCCTGGATCGTGCTTCTGCTGAGCTGGACCGGCCGCGAGAAGATCTTCAGGGCGCCGACCCTCACCTGGTGGCCGGGCGCCTGGAGCTGGCCTCCGGCTGGGTCCGCTCTGATGCTTCAGTTCGAGCGGCGCTGGTCCAGGACACGACGGCCTGCGACGAGGAGAAGCAGGCCATCCTTCAAGCCAAGGCCGCTCGCGCCGCCGCCTTGGGTGAGGTTGCGGATGTCCGGGGCCGCTACAAGGAGCTGGAGAGTGAGCTGCAAGGCATGCGCAACCAGCTCGCCAAGGAGGCCCGAGACCGCCAGGAGTAGGAGGAGGAGATGAAAACTCGCGAAACTGCCGCCAAGGTCCGGGACACCGAACTTGATGAACGCCATGGCCGATTGGATACGCTAGAGCAGGCATTGGAAGCGAAGATGATCGAGCTGGATGGCAAGGCGAGGGTCTTGGCCGAGGACCGTGTGGCCTTCATGAAGCTGGAGGAGAGGGCCCGCACCTCGCTGAAGACGCTTTACGATGGCGGCCTGGAAAAACCGCTGGCCGGCACCGAGGACGGCCCTGCCAAGTTGCTTCCCTTCCTGGTCCGTGCTGAAGATGTCGCCATCGGCCTTGGCCCCATGGCTGAGGCCGAGGCGCGTGTCCTTTCTTCTGCAGCGCTGGCGCGCGTCTTCACCCACGTCTACCTTCGCGACCCCAACGTTGACCTTGACAGCCTGCTGGAGCCTGCGAGCGGCGAGGTTGCCGCTGCCGATGCTGAGGCTATGAAGGGTCGAGCGGAAGCTCTGCTGGCGAAGTTCCGTGCCTTTAGCACCAAGCCAAGGCGAGACGCTGCCGATCCTGGGGCTCCACAAGGCGAAGCCGCCCAGTGCAACCTCGCCACCAGCGACGACACTGCCGGGAAGTGACCCCGTCGCGGCTCCTGTCCTGTTTTAGCTCTGCAACATGTATCATGCCTCGTGGAGGCGTTTAAACTTGTGTTTGGCATTGTGAAAACAACCTATGGACTGTAATATTTGCTTTTGAATTCCTTGAGATTTGCGTTTTTCCTTCCTACTTGCTTGTGTTCTACGTCGGCAGAGCCCGGCCCAGCGCATACCTCAGCCGCCGTTAGCCCCGACCGGAAACCAGGACGGGACCAAGGAGTGAGGGGCTACGTGACCAGTTAGGCTCCTGAGTCGCGATGCTCAGGAGTCCCCCTTGACGCGTGAATAGAAAGTAGGGAGGGGAGATGTAGGAGTAGATCTACCGTTCTACGTCGGCAGGGCCCGGCCCCGTGCATACCTCAACCGCCGTTAGCCTTTTGGAACTAAGGGGTGAGGGGCTACGTGACCAGTTAGGCTCTTGAGTCGCGATGCTCAGGAGTGCCCCTTGACGTTCAAACGGCCTTCATACCTTGGCTCCGCTCGGGGAGAGACGTGCGACGAACCAGGCCTGAGGGGCCTGGCTGGGTGGCGTGCGCCTGGGCGTGACCCAGGCATAGCCCCTGTGCCCAGCCCCCTCGCACGGCACTCCCGAGGGGAGGCGTTACGATGGGGCGGACACTGAGCTCTGGGCTCCCTGAGGTTGATGCGGCCGGGGGCCACCCTCAGTTGTTTATCACCAGCGCGGAGCATAGCGCTTCTGTATGTGTACGGGCATAGCTGCTCCTCGGCAGTGTCGTCAGCCAGCGCGGAGCATGGTGCTTCCACCGGTGCGTGGGAGGGGGCTCGCCTCCGGGAGGAGCCCCCGGGGCGTGTACAACCCCGCCCTGACACGTGGCTGGCACGGTAGGGCCTGGCGAGGTGTATCTGGGCACCCGTGAGCCAACGCGGGACTCACGGGGCCCTACCTCAAGGCGGGTTGCGCCTGGCTCTGGGCCTTTACTTGTAATGTGCTCCTGCAAATTTGGTTAGATGTCGACGCTCTACGTCCTCAGGTCCCGGCCCTCGAGCGAGCTCAGCCATCACTGGTATGCCAGGGCGCGATGCCATGGACAAGACCAGGAGGTGAGGACTAGAGAGTCAGTAAGAGTCCATGAGTCGCGATGCTCAGGTACCCCCCCCTTTAACGTGCAAGTGGCTGGCATGAGGGAAGAAGGGTGCCACCACAGGCATCAAGTAATGATCATGGCGGGTCAAACGCATGACCTGAATAAATGCGAGAGAGATACATGCCACTTGGTCAGGCCCGAGTGGCTTGGGGATAATGCAGCCCGAGGGGCGCACCCAACAAAGTAACCTAAGGACATGAACAAAAGGGATACATGCCACAGGGACGGACCCACGTGGCCTGGGAATGATGCAGCCCTGGGGGCGCTCCCAGCTGAAAATGAAACTCAAAGGATGTCACCTGATGATGTTGGAGATGAAGGGATGCTGAAGTAGCGGACGACGTGCGCTGTGGAAGCCGATCTTCACGAGCCCCCAGGCCCAGGAGCCTCGAGAGGCTCCGGAGGCGCTGGCGGCTCCTCGAGGACCATATCCATCTCCGCCAGGACTGCGGAATGCCTGACCTCTTTAGCCTCCAGAATGCTCCTCATGAGGCGCTGACGCGCGGCAGCCACGTTCGGCAGGCCGAAAGGCATGCAAACATAGCTGTGGGGTGGACCTTTGCAGCGTCCCACGCGTGAGGGCCAGAAGCGATCCTGAGAGGCGACTCGGTTGAGCCCTGGTAAGTCGATGCAGACGCGCATCCCACCATCCTCTCCTGGACGGGGAGCTACGGCGGGTAAGCGGCGGCTACCACTCATGACTCTTGACTCCTGCAGCTCCTGAATGATCTCGCTGATGAACTCCTGAGGGTTTGTCCCTCCTTGCCTTGCTCCTTCCTGAGGGAAACGTGCTTTGAAACATGCCTCCAAGTGGTGCCCGAGCGCCTCCCTTGTGATCTTGGCAAAGTTGATGGCCCTCCAGGAGAGAGCCCCCGAGCCTTTCCCGAGGAGGGCGCCGGGCGCACCTTCCTATGCGACAGAGGGAGGCGGCCCTTGGACGGGTGCGGTTCCTGAGGTGCCTGCCTCTCAAGGGTTCGGACCAGGAAATGTCTTCTTCTTCTTAGGGACTGCCTCGGGAAAACTTCCGCTCCTATGATCTGGGTCTTCGATTGACGCGGCCTGAAAAGCATGCTCCAGAGAACACACATCATCCCTCTCCTCACAAGGCACCGTGATGACTCCACCGCTTCCTGGCATCTTAAGGACATTGTAGCCGTGATGAGTCACTGCCATGAACTTGGCCAGGGCTGGGTACCCGAGGATGACATTGTACGGCAGGCGGATGTGGGCGACATCGAAGTCAATGAGCTTGGTGTGGTAGTTGTCGCGCTGCGCAAAGGTGACAGGAAGGCGGACATGCCCTATCGGAATAGTGGAACCATCAGTGACTCCTGAGAAAGGTTTGGTTGGCTGAAGCTGATTGTATGGCACTTGGAGATTGTTGGACGTCTCGATGGACTGGATGTTGAGTCCTGCTCTGCCATCGATGAGGGTTCTGGTGACCTGCACATTGCTGATGATTGGGGAACAAAGCATCGGGAGGACTCCGGCTGTGGCTGCGCACTTGAGATGATCTGCTGAGCTGAACGTGATGGCGCACGCTGACCACCTGAGAGGGCGCGTGGCCTCGAGCTTGGGGAGGACTGCATTCACCTCGCGAGCAAACTGTTTGAAAATGCGTTGAGAAGCTGGGGCCTGAGCGCCGCCCAAGATACAAGCGATTGCGCGCGGCTCCTGGAAGCCCCCAGCCCCTTCGTCCTGATGATGGTCTTCATTCCTCCTCGGCTATGGTGGGAGAGGAGGGAGGCCTGCATTGCCTTGTGGGTGATCCTCGCGAGGCTGATCCCTCAAGCCTCCCTCGCGAGGCTGGTCCTGCCAGCAGTCCTTGCGAGGTCGGTCACGCCACTCTTTGCAAGGGCCACGTTCTTCCCATTGTCCTCCACCTCTTCCTCCTCCTCGGCCGTAGCCCCGGTCGCTGCGTGATGTCTACTACACAACCTTCTTCTTGTAGACATTGTTGGGCCTGCAAGTGCACAGGTTTGTAGGACAGTAGCAAATTTCCCTCAAGTGGATGACCTAAGGTTTATCAATCCGTAGGAGGTGTAGGATGAAGATGGTCTCTCTCAAACAACCCTGCAACCAAATAACAAAGAGTCTCTTGTGTCCCCAACACACCCAATACAATGGTAAATTGTATAGGTGCACTAGTTCGGCGAAGAGATGGTGATACAAGTGCAAAATAGATAGTAGATAATGGTTTTTGTAATCTAAAATAATAAAAACAGCAAGGTAACGAGCGATAAAAGTGAGCGTAAACGGTATTGTAATGCTAGGAAACAAGGCCTAGGGTTCATACTTTCACTAGTGCAAGTTCTCTCAACAATAATAACATAGATAGATCATATAACAATCCCTCAACATGCAACAAAGAGTCACTCCAAAGACACTAATAGCAGAGAACGAACGAAGAGATTATGGTAGGGTACGAAACCACCTCAAAGTTATTCTTTCGGATCAATCTATTCAAGAGTTCGTACTAGAATAACACCTTAAGACACAAATAAACCAAAACCCTAATGTCACCTAGATACTCCATTGTCACCTCAAGTATCCGTGGGCATGATTATACGATATGCATCACACAATCTCAGATTCATCTATTCAACCAACACAAAGTACTTCAAAGAGTGCCCCAAAGTTTCTACCGGAGAGTCAAGAACGTGTGCCAACCCCTATGCATAGGTTCATGGGCGAAACCCGCGAGTTGGTCACCAAAACATACATCAAGAGGCACATGATATCCCATTGTCACCACAGATAAGCATGGCAAGACATACATCAAGTGTTCTCATATAAGACTCAATCCGATAAGACAACTTCAAAGGGAAAACTCAATTCATCACAAGAGAGTAGAGGGGGAGAAACATCATAAGATCCAACTATAATAGCAAAGTTTGGGATACATCAAGATCGTGCCATAGAGGGAACACGAGAAAGAGACAGATCAAACACATAGCTACTGGTACATACCCTCAGCCTCGAGGGTGAACTACTCCCTCCTCGTCATGGAGAGCGCCGAGATGATGAAGATGGCCACCGGTGATGGGTTCCCCCTTAGGCAGGGTGCCGAAACGGGCTCCCAAGAGGTTTTTGGTGGCTACAGAGGCTTGCAACGGCGGAACTCCCGATCTAGGTTAATTCCCGAAAGTTTCAGTATTTATAGGAATTATTGGCGTTGGTTTCACGTCAGGGGGGGTCTCCGGGCCGTCCATGAGACAGGGGGCGCCCCCCCTAGGGGCGCGCCCTCCTATCTCGTGGGCAGCCCGGAGCTGTTCTGGCCCAACTCCGATGCTCCGTGGTCTTCTTTTGGTCCATAAAAAATCCTCAAAAATTGGCACGTCAGTTGGACTCCGTTTGATATTCCTTTTCTTCGAAATACTGAAACAGGCAATAAAACATCAATATGGGCTGGGCCTCCGGTTAATAGGTTAGTCCTAAAAGTAATATAAAAGTGTATAATAAATCCCATAATCATTCAAACAGATAATATAATAGCATGGAACAATCAAAAATTATAGATATGTTGGAGACGTATCAAACATCCCCAAGCTTAATTGCTGCTCGTCCACGAGTAGGTAAATGATAAAAATAGAATTTTTGATGTGGAATGCTACCTAGCATGATTCTCAATGTAATTTTCTTTATTGTGGTATGAATGTTCAGATCCAAATAATAGTAAATAAAAGTTCATATTGACATAAGAAATAATAATACTTCAAGCATACTAAGCAAAGTAATCATGTCTTCTCAAAATATCACGGCTAAAGAAACTTATCCCTACAAAATCATATAGTCTGGCTATGCTCCATCTTCATCACACAAAATATTTAATCATGCACAACCCCGATGACGAGCCAAGAAATTGTTTCATACTTTAATAATCTCAAACTCTTTCAACTTTCACGCAATACATGAGCGTGAGCCATGGACATAGCACTATATGTCGAATGGAATGGTGGTTGTGGAGAAGACAAAAAGGAGAAGATAGTCTCACATCAACTAGGCGTATCAACGGGCTATGGAGATGCCCATTAATAGATATCAATGTGAGTGAGTAGGGATTGCCATGCAACGAATGCACTAGAGCTATAAATATATGAAAGCTCAACAAAAGAAAACTAGTGGGTGTGCATCCAACTTGCTTTCTCATGAAGACCTAGGGCATTTTGAGGAAGCCCATCATTGGAATATACAAGCCAAGTTCTATAATGAAAAATTGCCACTAGTAAATGAAAGTGACAACATATGAGACTCTCTATCATGAGGATCATGATGCTATTTTGAAGCACAAGTGTGGAAAAAGAGATAGTAGCATTGTCCCTTCTCTCTTTTTCTCTCATTCTTTTTTTTCTTTTCTTTTCTTTTTTTTCTTTTCTTTTTTTTCTTTTTTTCTTTTTGGCCTTTCTCTTTTTTTTCTTTGCCCCCCCTTTTTTTCTTTTTGCAAAGTCTGAAGTCTCATCCCGACTTGTGGGGGAATCATAGTCTTCATCATCCTTTCCTCACTGGGACAATGCTCTAATAATGAAAATCATCACACTTTTATGGATTTACAACTCAAAGCTAGAACAATATATGACACTATGTGAATGCCTCCGGCGGTATACCGGGACATGCAATGAATCAAGAGCGACATGTATGAAGAATATGATGGTGGCTTTGCCACAAATACGATGTCAACTACATGATCATGCAAAGAGCAATATGACAAAAATAATGTGTGTCATATGAACGGAACAATGGAGAGTTGCATGGCAATATATCTCGGAATGGCTATGGAAATGCCATAATAGGTAGGTATGGTGGCTGTTTTGAGGAAGATATATGGTGGGTGTATGATACCGGCGAAGGTTGCACGAGACAAGAGAGGCTAGCAATAATGGAGGGGTGAAAGGGGTGCGTATAATCCATGGACTCAACATTAATCAAAAGAACTCATATACTTGTTGTAAAAATTTAGAAGTCATCAAAAACCAAAGCACTACACGCATGCTCCTAGGGGGATAGATTGGTAGCAAAAGACCATCGCTCGTCCCCGACTGCCACTCATAAGGAAGACAATCAATAAATAAAATTGTGCTCCAACTTCATCACAAAGCGGTTCACCATACGTGCATGCTACGGGAATCACAAACTTCAACACAAGCATTCTTTAAATTCATAATCACCCAACTAGCATGACTTTAATATCATTACCTCCATATCTCAAAACAATTATCAAGCATCAAATTGATCATAGCATCCAATTCACTTCCTATAATAGTTTTCATTCAAATAACCATTCTGTTTAAGACTCTCAAAATAATATAAGTGAAGCATGAGAGTCTAGCAATTTCTTCAAAATATAACCACCGCCGTGCTCTAAAAGATATAAGTGAAGTACTAGAGCAAATGACAAACTACTCCGAAAGATATACGTGAAGATCAAAGAGTAGCTAAATAATTATGCAACTATGCAAAGACTCTCTCTCATTAAAGAATTTCAGATCTTGGTATCTTATTCAAGCAGCAAGCAAAACAAAATAAAATGACATTGCAAGGATAGCACAACTCATGTGAAGAAGCAAAAACTTAGGCTCAACCGATACTAACCGATGATTGTCGAAGAAGAAAGGTGGGATGCCTACCGGGGCATCCCCAAGCTTAGATGCTTGATACTTCTTGAAATATTATTTTGGGGTGCCTTGGGCATCCCCAAACTTGAACCTTTGTGTCTCCTTAATTCCTCTCATATCATGGTTTCTCTTTTTATCAAAAGCTTCATCCACAACAAACTCAACAAGAACTCGTGAGATAGGTTAGTATAAACCAATGCAAAACCATAACATCTTCTACTGTAACAAATAACTAACATTATTATTCAGCATTTAATATTATATGTCTCTGCATATTTAATACTCCTATCCTTAAATAGAATCATCAAACAAGCAAACATATGCAAACAATGCAACCATAACAGCAATCTGTCAAAACAGTACAGTCTGTAAAGCATGCAAGAGTGTCAATATTTACCTGACTCCAAAAATTATGAACTAAATTTACCACTGTAATAAATTTATCAGATCTTAATATGCAAAAAGATTCAACATTATACCATTCTCTGACTTTTCTAGGGAATTTTTTCAACAGCGGTAAACTTTCTGTTTTCAAACAGCAACATGTATACTAGCAAAATAAGCATGGCAAAGGCTATCCTTGACTTTTTTATTGAAACTAAAGATGCAACCCATTATTCTAACTAACAGAAAGCAAAAACTAGCAAAATAAAATGACGCTCCAAGCAAAACACATATCATGTGATGAATAAAAATATAGCTCCAAGTAAAGTTACCGATGAACGAAGACGAAAGAGGGGATGCCATCCGGGGAATCCCCAAGCTTAGTTGCTTGGTTTTCTTTGAATATTACCTTGGGGTGCGTAGGGAATCCCCAAGCTTGAGATTTTTACACTCCTTATTCCATAGTCCATCGAATCCTTACCCAAAACTTGAAAACTCCAACCACACAAAACTCAAAACAAAACTCGTAAGCTCCGTTAGTATAAAAAAACCACCACTTAGGTACTGTAATGAACTTATTCTAAATTCATATTTGTGTAAAAACTACTGTATTCTAACTTCTCTATGGTTCATACCACTTAATACTAGCCATAGATACATGAAAATAAGCAAACAACACAATGAAAACAGAATCTGTCAAAAACAGAACAGTCTGTAGTAATCTGTATCAAACGTATACCTATGGAACCACAAAAATTATGAAAAAAATTGCTGGACCTGAGTAATTTGTATATTAATCACATTAAAAAAGAATCAACCTAAAATCACTCTCCAGTAAAAAATGGCATCTATTCTCGTGAGCGCTAAAGTTTCTGTTTTTTACAGCAAGATCATATAAGCTTCACCCAAGTCTTCCCAAAGGTTCTACTTGGCACTTTATTGAAACAAGAGTTATAAAACATGATTACTATAGTAGCATAATCATGTGGACACAAAAAAAACAGTAAGGATAAATATTGGGTTGTCTCCCAACAAGCACTTTTCTTAATGCCTTTCTAGCTAGGCATGATGATGACAATGATGCTCACATAAAAGATAAAAATTGAAACATTACGGGAGAATCATGAAGCATATGACTAGCACATTTAAGCCTAACCCACTTCCTATGCATAGGGATTTTGTGAGCAAAAAACTTATGGGAACAATAATCAACTAGCATAGGATGGCACAACAAGCATAACTTCAAGATTTTAAGCGCATAGAGAGGAAACTTGATATTATTGCAATTCCTACAAGCATATGTTCCTCCCTCATAATAATTTTCAGTAGCATCATGAATGAATTCAACAATATAACCAGCACCTAAAGCATTCTTTTCATGATCTACTAGCATAGAATATTTACTACTCTCCACATAAGCAAAATTCTTCTCATGAATAATAGTGGGAGCAAACTCAACAAAATAATTATCATGTGAGGCATAATCCAATTGAAAACTAAAATCATGATGACAAGTTTCATGGTTATCATTATTCCTAATAGCATACAAGTCATCACAATAATTATTATAGATAGCAACTTTGTTCTCATAATCAATTGAAACCTCTCCCAAGATAGTGGAATCACTAAATAAAGTTGACACTCTTCCAAATCCACTTTCATATTCATCACAATAAGATTCAACATCCTCCAAAATAGTGGGATCAATACTACCTAAAGTTGACACTCTTCCAAACCCACTTTCATCAATATAATCATCATAAGTAGGAGGCATGCTATCATCAAAATAAATTTGCATATCAAAACATGCGATGCTAAAAATATCATCCTCATCAAACATAGCTTCCCCAAGCTTGTGGATTTGCATATCATTAGCATCATGGATATTCAAGGAATTCATACTAAAAACATTGCAATCATGCTCATCATTCACATATTTCATGTCAAGCATTCTATGTAATTCTTCTTCTAGCACTTGAGCACAATTTTCCTTTCCATCATACTCAAGAAAGATATTAAAAAGACGAAGCGTATGAGACAAACTTAACTCCATTTTTTTGTAGTTTTCTTTTATAGACTAAACTAGTGATAAAACAAGAAACCAAAAGATTCGATTGCAAGATCTAAAGATATACCTTCAAGCGCTAACCTCCCCGGCAACGGCGCTAGAAAAGAGCTTGATGTCTACTACACAACCTTCTTCTTGTAGACGTTGTTGGGCCTGCAAGTGCACATATTTGTAGGACAGTAGCAAATTTCCCACAAGTGGATGACCTAAAGTTTATCATTCCATAGGAGGCGTAGGATGAAGATGGTCTCTCTCAAACAACCCTGCAACCAAATAACAAAGAGTCTCTTGTGTCCCCAACACACCCAATACAATGGTAAATTGTATAGGTGCACTAGTTCGGCGAAGAGATGGTGATACAAGTGCGAAATAGATAGTAGATAAAGGTTTTTGTAATCTTAAATAATAAAAACAGCAAGGTAACGAGCGATAAAAGTGAGCGTAAATGGTATTGCAATGCTAGGAAACAAGGCCTAGGGTTCATACTTTCACTAGTGCAAGTTCTCTCAACAATAATAACATAGATAGATCATATAACAATCCCTCAACAAGTAACAAAGAGTCACTCCAAAGACACTCGGAGAACGAACGAAGAGATTATGGTAGGGTACGAAACCACCTCAAAGTTATTCTTTTGGATCAATCTATTCAAGAGTTCGTACTAGAATAACACCTTAAGACACAAATCAACCAAAACCCTAATGTCACCTAGATACTCCAGTGTCACCTCAAGTATCCGTGGGCATGATTATACAATATGCATCACACAATCTCAGATTCATCTATTCAACCAACACAAAGTACTTCAAAGAGTGCCCCAAAGTTTCTACCAGAGAGTCAAGAACGTGTGCCAACCCCTATGCATAGGTTCATGGGCGGAACCCGCAAGTTGGTCACCAAAACATACATCAAGAGGCACATGATATCCCATTGTCACCACAGATAAGCACGGCAAGACATACATCAAGTGTTCTCATAAAAGATTCAATCCGATAAGATAACTTCAATGGGAAAACTCCATTCATCACAAGAGAGTAGAGGGGGAGAAACATCATAAGATCCAACTATAATAGCAAAGCTCGGGATACATCAAGATCGTGCCATAGAGGGAACACGAGACAGAACACGAGAGAGAGAGATCAAACACGTAGCTACTGGTACATACCCTCAGCCTCGAGGGTGAACTACTCCCTCCTTGTCATGGAGAGCGCCGAGATGATGAAGATATCCACCGGTGATGGGTTCCCCCTCTGGCAGGGTGCCGAACGGGCTCCTGAGAGGGTTTTGGTGGCTACAGAGGCTTGCAGCGGCGGAACTCCCGATCTAGGTTAATTCCCGAAAGTTTCAGTATTTATAGGAATTATTAGCGTTGGTTTCACATTAGGGGGGTCTCCGGGCCGTCCACGAGATAGGGGGGTGCGCCCCCCAACTAGGGGCGCACCCTCCTATCTCGTGGGCAGCCCGGAGATCTTCTGGCCTAACTCCGATGCTCTGTGGTCTTCTTTTGGTCCATAAAAAATCCTCAAAAATTGGCACGTCATTTGGACTCCGTTTGATATTCCTTTTCTTCGAAATACTGAAACAGGCAATAAAAAAGCAATATGGGCTGGGCCTCCGGTTAATAGGGTAGTCCTAAAAGTAATATAAAAGTGTGTAATAAAGCCCATAATCATTCAAAACAGATAATATAATAGCCTGGAAACAATCAAAAATTATAGATACGTTGGAGACGTATCACTGCGCTCGGGGCGTCGGTCGGCATGCACATCCTGCACAACCCTGAGCTCTTGGCATTCGTTGGTGTTGTGGGTGTGGAGGTCGTGGTACACGCAGTACCGACTGCCCTTGGATGACTCAGGCTGATCCATGCCTCGCTTGGTGTCTGGTTCTGCTGCAAGCATGGCAGCCCCCTTGCGCTTCACGTCCTTGACCTTGGGCTTCTTCTCTTCTGGGTCGGCAGCCGGAAGCTCGAGGAGGGAAAGGCGCCCTTCCTCAGCCCTGGCGCACTTGGTCGCCAAGTTGAACAGCTTCAGGGATGTGCACAGGTCTTCATGGATCGCTAGCTCCTCTTTCATGTTGATGTCGCGCACGCCGTCAGAGAAAGCTGAGATGATGGCCTCCTCAGTCACCCTGGGGATCTTGAGGCGAGCGTTGTTGAAGCGCTGGATGAACTTTTGCAGGGTCTCTCCTGGCTGCTGCTTGATGCGGCGCAGGTTGCTCATGGCCGGGGGCCGGTCGCGGGTGCCTTGGAAGTTGGCAATGAAGCGGGTGCGCATCTCTTCCCAGGAGCCAGGTTCAGGAGCCAGGTGCGAGCACCGTCCTTGAGCGCCATGGGAAACCAGTTCGCCATGACCTTCTCGTCCCCGTTGGCAGCTTCGGTACCCAGCTTGTAGAGCTGGAGGATCTCCGCAGGATCAGCCGTGCCGTCGTAGCGCGAGGGCAGATCTGGCTTGAACTTGCCCGGCCAGGCCATGCTGCGCAGCTCGGCGGTGAAGGCACGGCAGCCTGCCGTGGCCACAGGAGGCCTTTGGTGAAGAAGAGCTTGATCTTGGAGGTCTCCGCGCGCTGCCGCCAGGAGCAGCGCGGGGTCTTGGCACGCTGGAGCAGGAGCGCGGTCGTGACGGGCCGGTGCGGGGAGCACCCGGGCAGCTTCTTGGGGACGAGGGATCTCTTGGCAGCTCATCTCTTGCTGTGCTGGTGCCGGACGGAGCATGTCCCTTCCAGGGGCCACGTGCCTTGGGGCCAGGGCGCCTTCTTGAGGGGGAGGCGACTGAGGCGCTCTCGGAGCTTCGTTGCCCGTGCAGGGCGGGGCACGGTGCAGCGAGAGGGATGGTGCGGGGGAGCCCCCAGCGGCGCTGATGAGCTCGGTGATGCGGGCGAGCCACTCGTCGTAGAGGTCGTCGACAGGACGATAGTGCAGGAGCTCTCGCGCTAGGAGCAGCGCGGCGTGCTGTCCGCAGGAGCGCGACGGGCGTGGGACGACGAACCGGCAGGAGTCAGCGACGGGGTGGCGGTGCGGCCTTCCCGCCGCACCGAAGGATGCAGGGACGATGCCTGCTGCTCGTTCCCCGCCGGGCCGGTGGCGGCGTGGATGGCATGCAATGGGGAACGACGGGGAGGCCCTCCGGCGGGGGCCGTCTGGCCAACATGGGCCAAGAGGGCAGCCCGGCGCTCGACGCGGGCTCGACGAGCGTCAGACATGGATGCGGTGGACGGCGAAACGCAAGGCGGCGGAAGGCGGATTCCGGTGCACCCCTACCTGGCGCGCCAAATGTCGGATTTCGGGTTCCGGCAGACCCTCAAGGTTCGAACTCTGGGGTGCGCGTGGAGATCACACCTCCTACCTACTCACGTCTCGTCGCCTCGCAAAGGATCTAAACTACACAACACAAGAGACACGAGGTTTATACTAGTTCGGGCCACCATCTGGGTGTAATACCCTACTCTAGTTTGTGGTGTGGTGGATTGCCTCAGGGGCTGATGGTGAACAATACAATGGAAGAACTGCCTCGCGAGGGGAGGAGCTCTTGTGTTGGTGGTTCTGGCTAAGGTTTGACTGGTCGATCTCTGGATCCGATCTCCCCTATGCTATGGTGGCTAGTCCTATTTATAGAGCGAGGCCCTGGTCCTCTTCCCAAATATTGAGCGGGAAGGGCGCCAACAATTGGCCATTTTGAAGGGGAACATCTAGTACACTTATCCTGACTAAAGTTGGTCCTCGCCTGTCAAAGACTCTGATGATGACGCCGGCCTGGGCTCCACGATGACCTCCATCCTGCCGCTCTGCTGGTCATGGTCTTGCTGCACTGAAATGGTTGCCTTTGCTTGATACCCTTGCCCGTGCTTGCCCCCTTTGCACCAAAGAGGAAACAAGGACTCTGCGCAGGCCGGCGCCTGCCTGGCGCCCGCCTGGCTTCGGTCGTCATGGCTTGCGTCACGGGCACCTCGTGAGGTACCCCGCCTTGATCTCTCTGCCTCCTCGCGAGCTAGCCTTACGAGGTTGTGCCTAAGGAAGCTTCCTGTCGTCCGCCCCGCGAGGCTTGGCCCCTCGCGAGGGTCTTGAGCTTGTGTAGACAAAGATGGGCCGTACTGGGCCACTCCTTGAGCCACGCCGCAGGCTGCAGGCAGGCAAGTCTGGGTACCCCCGTTCCCAGAACACCGACACTTGCCACGTGTTGCCTCGCTCTTGCATCGCCCTAGTCATACCACTTCTTTCTCCATGGTCATGGGTCCCACAGTGCATGTGTATTGGGCGACACCAGTCAAACAACACAGTGGCTGGCTGAGATGGCATGCTGGCAAGAGATCCAACCATGACAACTCCATCTATACGGTGTTGACTGCTCCGACCGGCGGAAGCTTCTCCACCGGAGCATTCTTGAGGCCACCCCTCTTCTGTGGCAGCCAATGCCAAACGCCATGAAAACCTATTTGCTACATCAATTGCCATCCATTTGAGATGGATCTTTTCTGTACTTGTGATTCGGAGCTAGGTAGAGTTAGCTGGTGTCACTGGCACCGGGTTCAATTTGCACTTGCTTAATCTTATCCATTGATTTAGTGTGTAGGTTATTGAATTGTTTGGCATGTAGGCATGTGTTCTTCTATGTGGACACCGGGTAATTTTCAGTCTGGGTCGGTACCTGCTTCTGATTGAGATGACATGTATCTACCATGATACAAATTTTAAAAGACAAATCTGACTCACACATGGTGGTTAGATGAATAGACAAATCCTATTATAAATAGTTGCAGAACCTATTTTTGCAAAAATATTAGACTTCTTACTATTCACATCATGATTAGTTATTGTTTTGTGTCATAAAAAATGTGGTTTGAGATTTTATATGCATGGTTTCTATTTTCTAGCAATGTTGTCTAACTATTTGTTTATTTTTTCCATAAACTTCATCGGGCACCATTAGTATTTACTACACTAGTGCACATTCAAAATTTTAGAGCACATGATATGACCCTCGTGAATAGTACGAATTAAATAGCCTAAGAACACTGTTAATTAGGTTTGGTGCTACCAGCTTTGAATTTTTGCTTGTTGTTCCCTGATGTGGCCATGAAATTTGATTCACAATTTCATGACATGCTATATACATTTTGTGTGAACATTGTAAAAAGAATTTAGTGATGCACCTAAGCCCCTGTTATAGTTAACTGTGCAAATAGACATACCGTCCTCTGAGTACGTGCTAAGGATTGATGGTGGTGGAGATGACGGAGAAATCTCTACACTGTTGATGATCGGCGGCAGCTTCGAGTTGCTGGTGGCGTTGATGGAGACGCTGGTTGTTATGCCTAGATGGAAGGTTGTTGTAGGTGGCACTGCTGTAGAGGTAGGTCGGCATGAAGCCGCTCGGGTACCACAACTCGTTGTTGAGGTCGACGTAGAATTGTCAAACGGCATTGATGGAGAGTATCTGCAGCTCAGAGAAGTGCATGATGGCGACGTACCCTGGCGACGGGTCATTGGGCTGGGGCCTCCGGGTCCCAAGCAAAATCTTAAATATGGAATGGATGCTAATGTTAAAGCTAGTGGAAGTTTTACACTAGAAAAAAAAACAAGTTCTTCACCCTCAATTTCAATAATATCATTTACGTCATTAGCTTGAATTCTCCTTTGAAGTGGAATATCTACTATGGAAATTTATCAACATGTTGAGCAATTTCTTTCTCCACATTTCAAGGGTGGTGTGTGTGTTGGGGGGGGGGGTTGAATAGGGGTTGAGTGCCATTAATAAATGAATATTCCATCAAGTGACATAATTAAGTAACACTTTTGGTTAGATATTCTTAAGTTTCCATCTCCTCGTGGCATCAAACGCATGAGAGATTGAAGGCCATATCGAGAACGCGATGAACTGAAAAGATTTGAGATGGAAATAAACCTGAACAGAAGATACGTGAGTGACCTCGGTCCAAAATCCATTACCGGCGTTCAGATCGAGCCGGCATGTTGCCCGAGGGTCGGTCGGGGTGGTTCACTGCCATGAGGAGCTTCTGCGTGAGGTGATTTCAAAATTTGAAATCTGGGATGACTCGGGGTGGATGGGGTGGCTAGGTCATGCTGTAGATGACTGGTTCATGTTGGCAGGTGCGACAGGGAAGATGGCTAACTGGGTGGGACCATGTGGGCCACGGTCGCTCGGATCCACATGATTCAGCATCGAGAAGAATTCATGTTGCGCGTGCAGTCAATTAGGATTCACCGTATTTTCTTATGTGACAATTGTGGGTAAGTATCACCGATCTCCTGCTTTCCCATTTTGGAGGAGCTCGGGTTTGCCAGCTCCTCAACTCCTCAAAATTTTCACTACTAAAATCACCAACTTCTGTCGACCAACTCCAGGAGTTAGACCGTTCAGCCTAGCTCCAAACCTGGAGTTGGAGGAATCGGGTGCCGGAGCATTTCCGGGCATGCCCTAAATCCTATGCGTGGGTCGTCCTCTACTAGGCATATTCGGATACATCAAGTGTTACACACTTTATTTTAATCTCATTCTTAGTGTCAAGAAAAGCCAACACACGTTAATTGCCTGAGCAGGCGTGTTCTCGGACGTGGACATGAGCAGCACGCGGATTGGGCGGATGGGTCGCTCCTCGTGCGATGCACAACTCCCCTGCGATTTCGTTCTGGATTTCTGCACGGCGCTGCCGGAGCCCCGGCCCGGCCATATTCGCCGGCGAGAGCAGCGGGTGGAGCTCCTCGACGATGAGGGGGTGGCGGTGGATGCGTGTAGATGGTATGGCAACACGGAGTGGCGGGTGGGCCAGAGGGTGGAGTTCCCATGCCACGTCGCGAGACTTGCGGCGGCTGACCGGTCGGGCGACCTTGGGGCGGTTATCGAGGTGAGTAATGGCGAGTCGGGGGAGGGGAGAGAGGTTATTAGGCCGTCGCCTCATCTCTCCACCACTTCCCCCCTCACAAATCTCATTCACGAAAACCAGCGCGCTCCGCCGCTTCGAGAGTTAGGGTTCCATGACGACGCGCGAGCAGCAGATGTCGGCGTTGTCCGCTGGCGACGAGGTGCTGATGGGGAGATTCAAGGAGATAGATCGGTGGTTCCCAACGGCGAAGGCCCTCAACGATGCGTCTGAGATGGTGAGGGACAAGCTGCGGGGCGAGGAGATCCTCAGGTGCTTTCCCAACTATGACCGCCAGCCGGCGACGGGGGTGATCCTCTGGGCGATGCTCGAGGCGGGATCGCTGATCCCGGAGCAGAGGGAGAAGTGGAAGGTGTTTCGCTCCCTCCGCTACCGCCTGATCCAGCCGCGGGCTCCGACACCGGCGCCGCAGGCGCCGCCGCAGGCGGTGGTGATGGGGATCCCTGCTCCCGGGTCCAGGTGGCTTCTGATCGAGATCGAGGAGGATGCAGAAGTGGTCGAAGAGCTGGAGGAGGAGGTGGTTGTGCCGCCACGGCGGAGGGCCAGGGCGCCTCCGACCCCGAACTCACTTCCCCGCCGTTCCCCGCGTTTCCAGAGGCGTTCGCCTCGCCTCGTTGCTCTCTCCCGCCGCCAGTAGGGCACTCGCCGGCTGGTAATCGCTTCTGGTTGCTGGCCGGAGAGGGCTCTGAGGAGGAGGGGGAGGGGGAGGTTCTCGTCTACGATGCAGGTATGACAAAATCTGCTAAATATTTAGTATCTACAACTTCGGTTGAGATAGATGATACTAGAATCAGAGGCAAATCTGGGAAAAAGGGCTCTGTGCTGAAAACAGAGTGCAAAAAGGGCCTAGATCCCGGAATTATGATGGATGCTATAGGATTCCCTCTGTTTTTGGTAGTTTGGATAAAGAAAAAGAGGGTTGGGATGAGAGAATAGACAAGTTGGGAGATAACTTTAAGCTTACTGGCATAGATGCTCAAATTGTGCAAAAATATATGGGAAAAAATAATGTGCATCCTATCACGCCTTGGTTTGGGGTGAGGATGTAGATTTTGGTGAAATAGAACTACAAAAGACCCCAATTGCAACCTATTTGGCTCCAAAAGAGGGGGAGTTTAAACAAAGTAATTCTGAGAAGAGGTTGAGACCCTTAATCATTTTTGGGGGCTCAATTGGGAAAGATTTGAGTATTGATCTGGAAGTGGGCTTGCCTTGGTGGAGGCCTTGTGGGCTGAACTCCAGGTATAAAAGAGGAAGCAGAGGTGGGAGGGAAGCAATCCCACCACATAGGGTTTCCACCTCTCCCCCCTCGCCGCCGCCAGAAGAAGAGATGTCCGAAAACTTTGGGAGAGGGTTTGGAGCTTCCAGATTCAATTGAGGGGGTGGGGTTGGACACACAGGGGGAAGATTCAACTATGCTGACAGGGGAGAGGATGGAATGGGGGCAGACATGCCTTCCCAGGGAGATCTGGTGGTTTTGGAAGAGGTGATGGTTGATTTGGTATAGGAAATGGAGTAGGCAGAGATTTTGAAGAAGATGAGGACTCTGCGGCTGAGAGAAATGGAGGAAATCTGGTTTGGCAAGCCAAGACAGGGAAGAAAGAAGCAGGGGAAGAGATCGCAAAAAAAGCCAATGGAGATACATGAGTTTCTGGGCTTGAAAAGTACATGAATAAGGAGCAACTGATCCAGTCTGATCAGAATCAACAACAGATACTGCTGGCCTCTCTGCTCTCTCAATTAGTGTAGGGGATGAAGAACTCGAGGAGATGTTTGGAAAACATTCTGGAAATCATCCTGGGAAAGACAGTCAAAAGAAAGAAGAAAGAGGTGGAGAAGGACAACAAAGAGCTGACAAAGGTTTTGAACAAAATTCAGGCATGGAACTGAAGAAACAGGGAGGAAGAAACAGTTGGCAACATAACTTTGAAGATAACAATAAAGGATTTGATAGGTTCAGCAAGCAGGTTTGTGGCAAATGCAAGGACTCCAGACATACCACCAAAGAATGCAGGGTGGGACACTATTTGATTTGTGGTAGAGACAACCATGTAACTGGAGAGTGCAATCTGCTGAAACAAATAAAGCCTGTACCTAAGTATGTGGGATATGCTGCTAAAGGCTTAGGGATCTTATTGGTTCAGAGCTATAAAGATGTATTGGTAGCGAAACACACTAATCCCCTGGGTGTGATGGTCATAAGAGAAGGACATATTAATGAGACTGATCTTACTAAAGCTTTGGGAGAAATTTTTGATTGGGGATGGCAATGGAGAGTGAAAGAGTTAGCAAAGTTCAACGATTTCAACTTGCTGGGGACATGGGTGGTGATCAAAGTCCAACCCTGGTCTCTGGATCATCAGGCTATTGAAAAAATGCACACAATTTGGATCAAGCTGACCAAGGTCCCTGATTGTTTTAGACACTTCTTAGGTATCTGTGAGGTCGCTGCTGCAGTAGGGCCTATGCTTGAAATTGATATGGACACTATTAATGAAGAGAAGATCAGGATCAAGTGTGGAATTAGGGATGTGGAAAAAATCCCCTCTCAAGTGGAAATCACTTCCCCTAATCTTCTTATGTTCAAAACTGGGACAGAAGCTGAGAAGGTGGTGGAAATTGGTTGGTACAAGGAAGAGAAAAGAAAGAATGACAATAGCAATATCTTAGAAGTTGGAGAGGAAGAGATGGAAACTAGGAAAAGAACAAAGCTGGAAGATCCATAATATAAAAGGGTTTCTTTGGGGTGCTTATCTCTGAAACAAAGTGAGGAGATAGATGGAAGAATTGAGAAAATGAGACCACAAATGGAAGAGAGCATGATGCAGTGGCAAAATGAGATGGTTGCGGAAAGGAGGAAATGGCCAAAAGAGAGTGAAATCATGTTCACTAAAATAAAAAATCTGGAGGAAGACAAAGTCAGAAATAGTGCACTATGGGCTAAAAGTGAAAAAAGGATTAAGGAGCTGAAAAGTAACCAACTGGACTTGCAAGAGTTGAGCAGAAAACAACAAGAAGAAATTCAAAGGCTAGTGCAAGAGGCTGCCAATAGGGAGCAATATGAAATGGAGTTAGCCAATATGGATCTAGAGGATTATGAGAAAGAAAATCAACAGAAAAAGAAGGAAACTGATTCTGGGAAATACAATGAGCCTACTAATTATAATGCTAGCCAAGAGTCAATAGGGACCTTGGGGAAAAATGGTTGAGATACATGGAAGTGAGGTCTTGGAGAAAGATGGGGAGGAAAGAGAAGTGGAGATCAAAAGAAGTCTCAGGCACAAAGGAAAGGAAGACCAAAAAATTGAAGAGATGACAAAGATTAGAGCTGAGGAAAGAGATAATTATGGTAAGAATCTTGATCTAGTGTTTGCTGATGCTTCTTTATTACATATTAGTTCTTTGGTAGGGATAGACCTGGGATGTTCTATTGATATGATTGACAAAAACCTAGATATCATCAATAAGATGGAGATAGCCAGAAGAGAATTACACTTCCAAAATATAAAAAAAGAAAAAAGTGACATGGAAAGAAAGGAATTTGAGGGAAAAGGAGAGAAAGAAAAGGATATCTCAGTATATATAAATACTGGTGATATAGATGTGGAGGGATTATGTTCTGTGTTTGAACACTCTAATACTGATATTGAGGAGCAACAAATTAAGAAACTGAGAGGAATGCTCTCAGGGAAGAAAAGTGGTAAAAAAGGCTCACCAGCGTTAGACTGTGTGAAGCAAACGGTTGGGATTGGGGTTTTACAAACAAGAAGAAAAAAGGAAGAAAGACCAAGTAGTATCTTATTATTATAGAAAACTAAATATAAAAAATGAGAGTTTTTTTGGAATGTCAGAGGTATTGGACATGACCACAAAAAGAGATATATTAGAGAAATGCTCATAGATAAGAAGCTAGACTTTATTGGGATCTCTGAGACAATAAAGCAAGACTTCACTAAGAATGACCTGCACAATTTGTGTGGAGGGAAAAATTACCAATGGTATTGGAACCCTCCCAGAGGGATGTCTGGAGGTTATTTTAGTTGGGATTAACAAAGAAATGTTTGATGTTGAGTGTATTGAAAAAGGACAATATATTTTGAGAGTGCTAGTTTTTGATAAAAATATTAAGATGCACTGGAATTTGATTACTGTATATGGGGATGCTCAGAAGGAAGGAAAAGCATCTGACATAATTATACATCATTGATCCATTGCCTACGAGCTTTTCATATATTGTGCTTCGCTTATTTACTTTTCCGTTGCTATTGTTACAATCACTACAAAACCCCAAAATATTACTTTTGCCATCTTTACCTTTACTACTGTTACCATTCCTATCATACTACGTTGCTACTAAATACCTTGCTACAGATACTAAGTTATCTAGGTGTGGTTGAATTGACAACTCAACTTCTAATACTCAAGAATATTCTTTGGCTCCCCTTGTGTCGAATCAATAAATTTGGTTTGAATACTCTACCCTCGAAAGCTGTTGCGATCCCCTACACTTGTGGGTTATCACTCCTCTTAATGATGTTGAGTCTTGTGAAATCAATGCTGCTTTGCTGAATCTTGTTATGAAAGATCAATTCTCCGGCCTTCCTAGTGAAGATGCCGCTACCCATCTAAACAACTTTGTTGATTTGTGTGAGATGCAAAAGAAAAAAGATACGGATAATGATATTGTTAAATTGAAGTTATTTCCATTTTCACTTAGAGATCGTGCTAAAGTTTGGTTTTCATCTTTACCTAAAAATAGTATTGATTCTTGGAACAAGTGCAAAGATGCTTCTATCTCTAAGTATTTTCCTCCCGCTAAGATCATCTCCCTTAGGAACGATATTATGAATTTTAAACAACTTGATCATGAGCATGTTGCCAAATCTTGGGAAAGAATGAAATTAATGATTCGCAATTGCCCTACTCATGGTTTGAATTTATGGATGATCATACAATTTTTTTATGCCGGATTAAACTTTGCTTCTAGAAATCTTTTAGATTCGGCCGCCGGAGGCACGTTTATGGAAATCACTTTAGGAGATGCTGAAAAACTTCTTGATAATATTATGGCTAATTATTCTCAATGGCACACCGAACGATCTACTAGTAAAAAAGTGCATGATATAGAATAAATTAATGTTTTGAGTGGAAAGATGGATGAGCTTATGAGATTGTTTGCTACCAAGAGTTCTTCTATTGATCCCAATGATATGCCTTTATCTACCTTGATTGAGAATAATAATGAATCTATGGATGTAAATTTTGTTGGTAGGAATAATTTTGGAAACAATGCTTATAGAGGAAATTTAATCCTAGACCGTTCCCTAGCAATTCCTCTAATAATTATGGCAATTCGTACAATAATTCTTATGGTAATTTTAATAAGATTCCCTTTGATTTTGAAAACTATCATGCGAGCTACCTATGAATCAAGTGCCAAAGATGGCACTACTTAGATCTATCTTCGCTTTTATGCCTAGCTAGGGGCGTTAAACGATAGCGCTAGTTGGGAGGAAACCCAATTTTCTTTGTGTTTTTTGTTTTTGTTCCTGTTTAGTAATAAATTTTGCATCTACTTTCTGTTTAGATGTGTTTTCATGTTTTATTTAGTGTTTGTGCCAAGTAGAACCTATAGGATAACCTATGATGATAGTTGATTTGATTCTGCTGAAAAACATAAACTTTGCGCTCACGAGAAAACATTCAATAAATCACAGAAACGAGATTTTGCATTGATTCTTTTTGCTGCTGTTAAATAGACAAATTGTTTAGGACGTCCTATTTTTGTAGGATTTTTAAAGTTCCAGAAGTTTGCGTTAGTTACAGATTGCTACAGACTGTTCTATTTTTGACAGATTCTGTTTTTCGTGTGTTGTTTGCTTATTTTGATGCATCTATGGCTAGTATTAAGTGGTACGAACCATAGAGAACTTGGAATACAGTAGGTTTAACAGCAATATAAATAAAGAACGAGTTCATTACAGTAGCTTATGTGGTGGTTTTGTTTTCTTTCACTAACGGAGCTTATGAGATTTCCTGTTGAGTTTTGTGTTGTGAAGTTTTCAAGTTTTGGGTAAAGATTTGATGGACTATGGAATAAGGAGCGGCAAAAGCCTAAGCTTGGGGATGCCCAAGGCACCCCACGATAGTCAAGAATATTCAAAATCCTAAGCTTGGGGATGCCCCGGGAAGGCATCCCCTCTTTCGTCTTTGCTCATTGGTAACTTTACTTGGAGCTATATTTTTATTCGCCACATGATATGTGTTTTGCTTGGAGCGTCATGTATTATATTAGTATTTTCTTTTTAGTTTACCACAATCATCCTTGCTGTAACACACCTTTTGGGAGAAGCCTACTTGATTGAAATTTATTAGAATACTCTATGTGCTTCACTTATATCTTTTGAGCTAGATAGTTTTTGCTCTAGTGCTTCACTTATATCTTTTAGAGCACGGCTGTAGTTTTATCTTGAAGAAATTTTTGATCTCGCATGCTTCACCTATATGATTTTGAGAGTCTTTTAGAACAGCATGGTATTTGTTATGGTTATAAATTGGTCCTAGAATGATGAGCATCCAAGTTGGGTATAATAAAAACTATCATAGAAAGTGAATTGGATGCTATGATCAATTTGATACTTGATAATTGTTTTGAGATATGGAGATAGTGATATTAAAGTCATGCTAGTTGGGTGAATATGAATTTGAAGAATGCTTGTGTTGAAGTTAGAAAGTCCCGTAGCATACACGTATGGTTAAAGTTGTGTAACAAATTTGAAACATGAATTGTACCTGGCTTGTGCATCCTTATGAGTGGCGGTCGGGGACAAGCGATGGTCTTTTCCTACCAATCTATCCCTCTAGGAGCATGTTTGTAGTGCTTGGTTTTTGATGACTTATAAATTTTTGCAATAAGTATATGAGTTCTTTTGACTAATGTTGAGTCCATGGATTATACGCACTTTTACCTTTCCATCATTGCTAGCCTCTTCGGTACAGTGCATTGCCCTTTCTCACCTTGAGAGTTGGTGCAAACTTCGCCGGTGCATCCAAACCCCGTGATATGATACGCCCTATCACACATAAACCTCCTTATATCTTCCTCAAAACAGCCACCATACCTACCTATTTATGGCATTTCCATAGCCATTCCGAGATATATTGCCATGCAACTTTCCACCGTTCCGTTCATCATCATCATGACATACTTTACTTTTGTCATATTTCCATTGCATGATCATGTAGTTGACATCGTATTTGTGGCAAAGCCACCATGCATAATTTTTCATACATGTCACTATTGATTCATTGCACCATCCCGGTACACCGCCGGAGGCATTCATATAGAGTCATATCTTGTTCTAGTTTCGAGTTGTAATTCATGTGTTGTAACAAATAAAAGTGTGATGATCATCATTATTATAGCATTGCCCAAAAAGAAAAAAAAGAAAGGCCAAAAGAAAAAAAAGAAAGGCCAAAGAAAAAAAAAGAAAAAGAAAAGAAAAAGAAAAAAAAGATAAAATGGGCAATGTTACTATCTCTTTTTCCACACTTGTACTTCAAAGTAGCACCGTGTTCTTCATATAGTGAGTCTCATATATTCTGCTTCAAAGTAGCACCATGTTTTTCATATAGAGAGTCTCATATGTTGTCACTTTCTTATACTAGTGGGAATTTTTCATTATAGAACTTGGCTTGTATATTCCTACGATGGGCTTCCTCAAATGCCCTAAGAATTCATGAGCAAGCAAGTTGGATGCACACCCACTAGTTTTCTTTTGATGAGCTTTCATTCATTTATAGCTCTAGTGCGTCCGTTGAGTGGCAATCCCTACTCCTCATGTTGACATCAATTGATGGTCATCTCCATAGCCCGTTGATTATCCTCGTCAATGTGAGAATTTCTCCTTTTTTATCTTCTCCACACAATCCCCAATCATTATTCTATTCCACCCATAGTGCTATATCCATGGCTCACGCTCATGTATTGCGTGAAGGCTGAAAAAGTTTGAGATTATTTAAGTACGAAACAATTGCTTGGCTTGTCATCGGGGGTGTAAAAGTTGGGAACATCTTTATGTGACGAAAATGAAGCATAGCCTAACTATATGATTTTGTAGGGATGAACTTTCTTTAGCCATGTTATTTTGAGAAGACATGATTACTTTTAATAGTATACTTGAAGTATTATTATTTCTTTTGTCAATATGAACTTTTATTTTGAAACATTTGGATCTGAACATTCATGCCACAATAAATAGAAATACATTGAGAATTATGCTAGGTAGCATTCCATATCAAAAATTCTGTTTTTATCATTTACCTACTCGAGGACGAGCAGTAATTAAGCTTGGGGATGCTTGATACGTCTCCAACGTATCTATAATTTTTGATTGTTCCATGCTATTATATTACCTAATTTGGATGTTTATGGGATTTATTTTACACATTTATATCATTTTTGGGACTAACCTACTAACCGGAGGCCCAGCCCGTATTGCTGTTTTTTTTGCCTATTTCAGTATTTTGAAGAAAAGGAATATCAAACGGAGTCCAAACGGAATGAAACCTTCGGGAGCGTGTTTTTTGGAATGAACGTGATCCGGAGAACTTGGAGTGCAAGTCAAGAAGCAATCGAGGCGGCCAGGAGATAGGAGGGCGCGCCCACCTCTCCTGGGCGCGCCCCTTGTCTCCTAGGCCCCTCGAGCGGCTACCGACGTACTTCTTCCTCCTATATATACCTACATACCCCGAAAACATCTAGGGAGCCATCGAAGAAATATTTCTGCCACTGTAACCTTCTGTATCCGCGAGATCCCATCTTGGAGCCTTCGCCGGCACTCCGCCGGAAGGGGAGTCGACCGCGGAGGGCTTCTACATCAACACCATAGCCCTTCCGATGAGTTGTGAGTAGTTTACCACAGACATTTAGGTCCATAGTTATTAGCTAGATGGCTTCTTCTCTCTTTTTGGATCTCAATACAATGTTCTCCCCCTCTCTTGTGGAGATCTATTGGATGTAAACTCTTTTTGCGGTGTGTTTGTCGAGACCCGATGAATTGTGGGTTTATGATCAAGTTTATCTATGAGAAATATCTGAATCTTCTCTGAATTCTTTTATGTATGATTGAGTTATCTTTGCAAGTCTCTTCGAATTATCGGTTTGGTTTGGCCTACTAGATTGATCTTTCTTGCCATGGAAGAAGTGCTTAGCTTTGGGTTCAATCTTGCGGTGTCCTTACACAGTGACAGAAAGGGTTACAAGGCACGTATTTGTATTGTTGCCATCGAGGATAAAAAGATGGGGTTTATATCATATTGCTTGAGTTTATCCCTCTACATCATGTCATCTTACTTAATGAGTTACTCTGTTCTTATGAACTTAATACTCTAGATGCATGCTGGATAGCGGTCAATGTGTGGAGAAATAGTAGTAGATGCAGGCAGGAGTCGGTCTACTTTTCATGGACGTGATGCCTATATACATGATCATGCCTAGATAATCTCATAATTATTCACTTTTCTATCAATTTCTCGACAGTAATTTGTTCACCCACCGTAGTACTTATGCTATCTTGAGAGAAGCCACAAGTGAAACCTATGGCCCCCGGGTCTATCTTTTATCATATAAACTTTCAATCTACTTTTGTTTGCATCTTTACTTTTTGCATCTATATTATAAAATACCAAAAATATATTTATCTTATCATTTATCTCTATCAGATCTCACTTTCGCAAGTGGCCGTGAAGGGATTGACAACCCCTTTATCGCGTTGGTTGTGAGTTCTTTGTTTGTTTGTGTAGGTTCGTGGGACTTGTGAGTAGCCTCCTACTGGATTATTACCTTGGTTCTCAAAAACTGAGGGAAATACTTACGCTACTGTGCTGCATCACCCTTTCCTCTTCAAGGAAAACCAACGCAAGCTCAAGACGTAGCATCTTGCCAGACGTGTGGCACCGTATATGCACATGGCATATAGAAAAGAATATGAAGATTCACCTCAGTCACAAGTCCTTGAAGGAGTTCCGAACTCTTATGTACTACAGCACATCCACGACCACGTTTGAGGAGAGATGACACGCATTTTCCAAAAAATGGCAGTCAGAAAAACCTGTAACATGGTTGAGACGGATGTATAAGAAGAGGAGACTGTGAGCCGCGGCTTATCTGACAGAGGGTTTTTTGCTTGGCATGTAAAGCAATCAGCAGAGTGAAAGCCTGAACTCATGCCTTCACCTCCACCTAGACGGTGAAATGACCCTGGTGGATATGATTTTGCATTATGAGAACGCCGTTGTACGTATCCGTGAAAACAAGGCGCGAGATGACTACACGGCCTCACAGAGTTTACCGTTGCCAGTTACTAGCTCGAGGGAACTTGAGATAGTAGCTTCTCACATCTTCACTCCAGCAAACTTCTATATGTTGCAACATGAAATTAGAAAAATTGACGGCATGGATATTGTAGAAATTAAGCTGGGAGACGGATCACAACAGTACATTGTGGCCTGGAAGAATAACCGGAAGAGCCGTTTTTGGGTGGAGTATACAGCAGTAATTTCCGCAGAACCTATACGGTGCAGCTGCAGAAGAATTATTTGAAAGGGTCTACCTTGCAAGCACATATTCCATGTATTGAAGTACTTGAACATATCTGAAATACCAAAGTGTTTAGTTCTTGTTTGGTTCACGAAACAAGCAAGGTTGGGACTGCCCACGAGGCACACAAGTGATCTGTTGGGATTTGGTTGGACTGGGGCAGGGGAAAGAATGAAATATAGCCAGGTCAGCGTGTTAGCGTCAGAAGCTATGCATGCGGCATGCAAACACCCAACTTTGTGTGATCAGTTACAGAATAGTTTGAAGGCTGTGATATCTAAGAGTCATGAGTATGATCTGCTATAGGAAAATTTGAGCAAGAATAGAAATCACTTTAGTAAGTGTGCAGTTGAATATGTAGATGATGGTGAAGGCAACATGGTTGCAGTTAAAGATCCTACGTAAGTGTCAAGCAAAGGTGCAACAAAGGTATATGAGAACCGCCTTGTCTCGAAAAATGGTAGATCACTCTCTTTTGATGAGTTGAAAACTCGGTGCGGTGCTTGCAAATTGTTAGGACACACTAAACGTAGCAAGAAATGCCCACTAAATCAGAAGTAAGTGTTTGTATGTATTGTGGATTATTAAAATTTTTATCATTTATTAACTTATCTTGTCTTTTATCATGTATAGAAAAGTGGAGAAGGAAGAAGAGTAGAACACTTGCTTCATTTTTTTACAGATGAATCGATCGAACAGGACAGTATATCCTTTTAACATTATGGCACCAAATTTAGTTCGACGTTTAACATTGAGTGTTTGGTTCCTATATAATGTAGCAACTCGATGGGCACTTTATTTAGTGCGAGTAACCCTGGGAATAGTTTGGACTGAAACCTTAGTTTCAGTTTGGTTTCCCTATTGGATTGTGTTTGGTTGGTTTAAGTGGGCCGAGAGTCTAAAATAATCTGGTGTAGTTTGGATTCTGTCAACTACTGGATTGGACTGGTTTGGTCTGGACACTGACGATTTGGTACCAAACTGTTTCAATCTGTGGACAGAATTTTGGATTGGATTGGTTTCGATGGAAGAGGTAGAGTCGTATGGTTTGGGCTGGCTTCAGTATGGTTTTGAAACTATTACCAGGTTTAAGTGCGAGTGTCAACCTTTTACATCTCTAAATAAGCAACAAAATCCTAAATAAATTAGTTATACATGGTTGAGAATAATATATTGCAATGCCATTGTGTTGTGACCGGGGCGGGAGGTAGAAATAATATTGTACATTTCCCCTCCCCACATCCTAACTGCCATTAAATAAGTAACTTGCCACTCCCCACCACACATTCACCCACCTCCCACGCGTGCCGGTTTGAACTCCCCTCTTATCCCCACCTATAGTAGATTGAGAAAACCCTCACCGGCGACCGCTGCAGCCGCCTCCATGGAGAAAAGCCTCGGCTGGCAGAGAGCAATGATGGAGCTCGCCGGCAATGACGAGGGGTGGTGCACGCAGTTGACGGAGGTGTGCGGCTGGTTCCCCAGCACGGAGATGTTGGTCAACCACGCGTGTGGTCTCGCCAGAGTCCTCACCGACGCCGAGAAGAAGCGCACCTTCCCCTACAACCGTGGCTTCCCGCCGGATCTCCTCCTCGTCTGGCAATGCGAGAGGCCACACTGAGCGACTCCCCTATTCAGTGGGCAAGGTGGTCGATGTACCACTCCACCACCATGACGATGCGGCCAGATCCAGCACACGTCGCATCGAGGGCGGAGCGTGTCAACGCCGAGCTCGCTCTCCCTGCGCCCGTCAGCCCGGACTACCAGGACCACCACGTGCCGAAGCCAATCCTACCGTTGGGCTCTGACGTCGTGGGGGACGACGTGGACGAGGTACTGGTCATCCCTGATGATCATGAGGAGGGCGAGGAGGACGCCGTGTAGATGGTAGCGCCGGTCGCCGTTGAGGGTGGCAAGACAATGCCCATCGACATCGAGCTCCTTCCACTCCTCCCTAACATAGTGAAGGTGGAAGAAGATGAGGTGGCTCAGGATCAGGTGGCTCAGCTGTCGAACAGGACAATGATCAAGAAGAAGGCTTCTCCGTTTGTGGTGCGCCGCTCACGCCGCCTCAAATTTCTGAAGAAATGAAGATGGGCACAATTGCTGAAGGAGGAGGAAGCTGCTGGTTATCTTAAGTTAGGTATGCTGTTATATGTTTCAACATATAAGTTAACATTATTTTGGGTTTGATGATGGTTAGGTATGCTATTATATGTAAGCATATAAGTTATGCAATCGGTACGGTTTGTTCGGGTTCTTTGTGGCTGAAGAACTGAATATACACTGCTCACCCTAAGTGTCAAGTTCAGTTAAATTTCAGAATATTGAATATGTACTGTTGCTTTGCTTCAGTGTTGGATCAAAGGTGTAGGTGCTGCTAGATGTTGCTCCTATGTTGCAACAAGACAATGAACTGGGCTGCTGCACAAATCAGTAGTGTTGCTAGGTGATGTGCCCATGTGCATCACTTACCAAATATAGAACATGCCAAAAGTGCATTGTCTGCCAAATATAGAACATGCCAAAAGTGCATTGTCTGCCAAAATAGAACATGCCAAAAGTGCATTGTCTACCAATCATGATGGCCCCATGTTATTTTTGCTGCAATCTCTGTTACACTTTGCCCATAAACTGAATAGCAAATAATTCATCAACATTTCATCATGTCAATTACAATGATGTCAATAACTTTATGAACAATCTACTTGCTAATTATGACAGCAATCATAATGGCAAGCAGGCCAAGATACAGAAGACCTCCAAATCCTAAAATCCTATCCCTATAGAGCAATATTTCCTTGTGCATCTTAACCATTGCCCTCTTTTCTTTCTCATTCCTTTTAGTTTCAACTTCATATTCTGTAATCTTAGTCTCCAGTTTCGTGTTCCTCATGATCAAATACTTAATGACTGACTTTGCTTTGCTATCCCACTCCCCATCAACCCATTCAACATACTCAGAAGTGATATCATCCTAAATAAATCATGAGCAATTCAAGTCAATTTATAATTGAATTTGTCACTGCAAGTGTTAAACACTGAACTTTTTTTGCAGCTTGACCTCAATAGCAATACTAGTTTGAAGATCATGCTCACTAGACTTACCTAAAATGAACATCCCACTAATGCGCTGCCAAAATTGTCTGCATCTATGCAGACACGGCCACCAGGAGTTTCCTGATGACCACATAGATGGAGCTTCTTAGGGCCACAGGTCATGAATTGTGGGCGACAATGATGGGATGTAAAGAACAATGGTAAAGAACTTACCTTTTTGCCACCAAAGTGTAGCACTAAATGTTGGAAATATGCCCTAGAGGCAATAATAAAATGATTATTATTATATTTCCTTGTTCATGATAATTGTCTATTATTCATGCTATAATTGTGTTATACGGAAATCGTAATATATGTGTGAATAAATAGACCACAACATGTCCCTAGTAAGCCTCTAGTTGACTAGCTCGTTGATCAACAAATAGTCATGGTTTCCTGACTATGGACATTGGACGTCATTGATAACGGGATCACATCATCAGGAGAATGATGTGATGGACAAGACCCAATCCTAAGCATAGCACAAGATCGTGTAGTTCGTTTGCTAGAGCTTTTCCAATGTCAAGTATCATTTCCTTAGACCATGAGATCGTGTAACTCCCGAATACCGTAGGAGTGCTTTGGGTGTACCAAACGTCACAATGTAACTGGGTAACAATAAGGGTATACTACAGGTATCCCCGAAAGTATCTTTTGGGTTGACACGGATCAAGACAGGGATTTGTCACTCCGTATGACAGAGAGGTATCTCTGGGCCCACTCGGTAATGCATCATCATAATGTGACCAAGTGTTTGGTCACGAGATCATGCATTACGGTATGAGTAAAGTGACTTGCTGGTAACGAGATTGAACGAGGTATTGGGATACTGACGATCGAATCTCGGGCAAGTAACATACCGATTGACAAAGGGAATTGTATACGGGATTACTTGAATCCTCGACATCGTGGTTCATCCGATGAGATCATCGAGGAGCATGTGGGAGCCAACATGGGTATCCAGATCCCGCTGTTGGTTATTGACCGGAGAGTCGTCTCGGTCATGTCTGCATGTCTCCCGAACCCGTAGGGTCTACACACTTAAGGTTCGGTGACGCTAGGGTTGTAGAGATATTAGTATGCGGTAACTCGAAAGTTGTTCGGAGTCCCGGATGAGATCCCGGACGTCACGAGGAGTTCCGGAATGGTCCGGAGGAAAGAATTGTATATAGAAAGTCCAGTTTTGGCCATCAAGAAAGTTTCGAGGGTCACCGGTATTGTACCGGGACCACCGAAAGGGTCCCGGGGGTCCATCGGGTGGGGCCACCTATCCCGGAGGGCCCCATGGGCTTAAGTGGGGAAGGTAAACAGCCCCTGGTGGGGTGGTGCACCCCCCTTGGGCCTCCCCCTGCGCCTAAGGTTGGAAACCCTAGGGGTGGGGGGCGCCCCACTTGGCTTGGGGGGCAAGCCACCCCCTTGGCCGCCGCCCCCCTTGAGATCCAATCTCTAGGGCGCCGGCGCCCCCCCAGGGCCTATATATAAAGAGGGGGGGAGGGCTGTGCACCCCTGCTACTAGCGCCTCCCTCTCCCTCCGCACCACCTCTCCCTCTCGCTGAGCTTGTGGAAGCTCTGCCGAGATCACCGCTACTTCCACCACCATGCCGTTGTGTTGCTGGATCTCCATCAACCTCTCCTCCCCCTTGCTGGATCAAGAAGGAGGAGACGTCTTCCCAACCGTACGTGTGTTGAACGCGGAGGTGCCGTCCGTTCGGTGCTAGGGTATGTAGATGCACTCCACTCTCTCGTTGCTAGATGACTCCATAGATTGATCTTGGTGAAGCGTAGAAATTTTTTATTTTCTGCAACGTTCCCCAACAGTGGCATCATGAGCTAGGTCTATGCATAGTTTCTTTGCACGAGTAGAACACAAATTTGTTGTGGGCGTAGGTGTTGTCAATTTTCTTGCCACTACTAGTCTTATCTTGTTTCGGCGGCATCGTGGGATGAAGCGGCCCGGACCGACCTTACACGTATGCTTACGTGAGACATGTTCCACCGACTGACATGCACTAGTTGCATAAGGTGGCTAGCGGGTGTCTGTCTCTCCCACTTTATTCGGATCGGATTCGATGAAAAGGGTCCTTATGAAGGGTAAATAGAAATTGGCATATCACATTGTGGCTTTCACGTAGGTAAGAAACGTTCTTGCTAGAACCCTATTGCAGCCACGTAAAAACATGCAACAACAATTAGAGGACGTCTAACTTGTTTTTGCAGCATATGCCTTGTGATGTGATATGGCCAAAAGTTGTGATGAATGATATATATGTGATGTATGAGATCATGTTCTTGTAATAGGAATCACGACTTGGATGTCGATGAGTATGACAACTGGCAGGAGCCATAGGAGTTGTCTTAATTATTGTATGACCTGCGTGTTAATGATTAAACGCCATGTAATTACTTTACTTTATTGCTAAACCGTTAGCCATAGTAGTAGAAGTAATAGTTGGCGAGCAACTTCATGGAGACAAGATGATGGAGATCATCATGATGGAGATCATGGTGTCATGCCGGTGATGAAGATGATCATGGCGCCCCGAAGATGGAGATCAAAGGAGCCATATGATATTGGCCATATCATGTCACTATCTGATTGCATCTGATGTTTATCATGTTTTTGCATCTTATTTGCTTAGAACAACGGTAGTAAATAAGATGATGCCTCATAATAATTTCAAGAAAGTGTTCCCCCTAACTGTGCGCCGTTGCGAAAGTTCGTTGTTTCGAAGCACCACATGATGATCGGGTGTGATAGATTCTAACGTCCACATACAACGAGTGTAAGAAAGATTTACACATGCAAAAACACTTAGGTTGACTTGACGAGCCTAGCATGTACAGACATGGCCTTGGAACACAAGAGACCGAAAGGTCGAACATGAGTCATATGGAAGATACGATCTACATGGAGATGTTCACCGATGATGACTAGTCCGTATCACGTGATGATCGGACACGGTCTAGTTGAGTCGGATCATGTATCACTTAGATGACTAGAGGGATGTCTAATCTGAGTGGGAGTTCATTAAATAATTTGATTAGATGAACTTAATTATCATGAACTTAGTCTAAAAACCTTTGCAAAATGTCTTGTAGATCAAATGGCCAACGCTCATGTCAACCACAACTTCAACGCGTTCCTTGAGAAAACCGAAAGATGATGGCAGCAACAATACGGACTGGGTCCGGAACCTGAGGATCATCCTCATAGCTGCCAAGAAAGCATATGTCCTAGAAGAACCGCTAGGTGAAGCACCCATCCCAGAGAACCAAGACGTTATGAACGCTTGTCAGTCACGTGCTGATGATTACTCCCTCGTTCAGTGCGGCATGCTTTACAGCTTAGAACCGGGGCTCCAAAAGCATTTTGAGAAACACAGAGCATATGAGATGTTCGAAGAGCTGAAAATGGTTTTCCAAGCTCATGCCCGGGTCGAGAGATATGAAGTCTCCGACAAGTTCTACAGTTGTAAGATGGAGGAAAATAGTTCTGTCAGTGAGCACATACTCAAAATGTCTGGGTTGCACAACCGCTTGTCCCAGCTGGACATTAACCTCCCGGATGAGGCGGTCATTGACAGAATCGTTCAGTCGCTCCCACCTAGCTACAAGAGCTTTGTGATGAACTACAATATGCAGGGGATGGTGAAAACTATTCCTGAAGTATTTTCAATGCTGAAATCAGCGGAGGTGGAAATCAAAAAGGAACATCAATTGTTGATGGTCAATAAAACCACTAGTTTCAAGAAAGGCAAGGGTAAGAAGAACTTCAACAAGGACGGCAAGGGAGTTTCCGCGCCCGGTAAGCCAGTTACCGGGAAGAAGCCAAAGAATGGACCCAAGCCTGAGACTGAGTGCTTTTATAGCAAAGGGAAGGGTCACTGGAAGCAGAACTGCCCCAAATACTTAGCGGACAAGGCCGACAACACTAAAGGTATATGTGATATACATGTAATTGATGTGTACCTTACCAGTACTCGTAGTAGCTCCTGGGTATTTGATACCGGTGCGATTGCTCATATTTGTAACTCAAAGCAGGAGCTGCGGAATAAGCGGAGACTGGCGAAGGACAAGGTGACGATGCGCGTCGGGAATGGTTCCAAGGTCGATGTGATCGCCACCGGCACGCTACCTCTACATTTACCTACGGGATTAGTTTTAAACCTCAATATTTTTTATTTAGTGCCAGCTTTGAGCATGAACATTGTATCTGGATCTCGTTTAATACGAGATGGCTACTCATTTAAATCCGAGAATAATGGTTGTTCTATTTATATGAGAGATATGTTTTATGGTCATGCCCCGCTGGTCAATGGTTTATTCTTGATGAATCTCGAACGTGATGTTACACATATTCATAGTGTGAATACCAAAAGATGTAAGGTTGATAACGATAGTCCCACATACTTGTGGCACTGCTGCCTTGGTCACACTGGTATCAAGCGCATGAAGAAGCTCCATGCTGATGGACTTTTAGAGTCTCTCGATTATGAATCATTTGACACATGCCAACCATGCCTCATGGGAAAAATGACCAAGACTCCATTCTCCGGAACAATGGAGCGAGCAACCAACTTATTGGAAATCATACATACTGATGTGTGCGGTCCAATGAGCGTTAATGCTCGTGGAGGCTATCCTTATGTTCTCACTCTCACTGATGACTTAAGTAGATATGGGTATGTCTACTTGATGAAACACAAGTCTGAGACCTTTGAAAAGTTCAAGGAATTTCAGAATGAGGTAGAGAATCAACGTGACCGAAAAATAAAGTTCTTACGATCAGATCATGGAGGAGAATATTTAAGTCACAAATTTGGTACGCACTTAAGGAAATGTGGAATCGTTTCACAAGTCACGCCGCCTGGAACACCTCAGCGTAACAGTGTGCCCGAATGTCGTAATCGCGCTCTATTTGATATGGTGCGATCTATGATGTCACTCACCGATTTACCGCTATCATTTTGGGGATACGCTTTAGAGACAGCTACATTCACTTTAAATAGGGCACCGTCTAAATCCGTTGAGACGACGCCGTATGAATTATGGTTTGGGATGAAACCTAAGCTGTTGTTTCTAAAAGTTTGGGGATGTGATGCTTCTGTCAAGAAACTTCAACCTGAAAAGCTCGAACCCAAGTCGGAAAAATGCGTCTTCATAGGATACCCTAAGGAAACCATTGGGTATACCTTCTACCTTAGATCTGAAGGCAAGATCTTTGTTGCCAAGAATGGGTCCTTTCTGGAGAAAGAGTTTCTCTCGAAAGAAGCAAGTGGGAGGAAAGTAGAACTCGATGAAGTACTACCTCTTCAACTGGAAAGTAGCGCAGCTCAGGAAAATGTTCCTGTGGTGCCTACACCGACTGGAGAGGAAATTAATGATGATGATCAAGCTACTTCGGATCAAGTTGCTACTGAACTTCGTAGGTCCACAAGGACACGTTCCACACCAGAGTGGTATGGAAACCCTGTCCTGGAAATCATGTTGTTAGACAATGGTGAACCTTCGAACTATGAAGAAGCGATGGCGGGCCCAGATTCCAACAAATGGCTTGAAGCCATGCAATCCGAGATAGGATCCATGTATGAAAAAAATTATGGACTTTGACAGACTTTCCCGATGATCGGCGAGCGATAGAAAATAAATGGATCTTTAAGAAGAAGACGGACACGAATGGTAATGTTACCATCTATAAAGCTCGACTTGTCGCTAAGGGTTATCGCCAAATTCAAGGGGTTGACTATGATGAGACTTTCTCTCCTGTAGCAAAGCTGAGGTCTGTCCGAATCATGTTAGCAATTGCCGCATACTATGATTATGAGATATGGAAAATGGACGTCAAAACGGCATTCCTTAACGGCTATCTTAAGGAAGAAGTGTATATGATGCAGCCGGAAGGTTTTGTCGATCCTGAGAATGCTAACAAGGTATTTAAGCTCCAGCAATCCATTTATGGGCTGGTGCAAGCATCTCGGAGTTGGAACATTCGCTTTGATGAGATGATCAAAGTGTTTGGGTTTATGCAGACTTATGGAGAAGCCTGCGTTTACAAGGAAGTGAGTGGGAGCTCTGTAGCATTTCTCATATTATATGTGGATGACATACTTTTGATGGGAAATGATATAGAACTTTTGGACAGCATTAAGGCCTACTTGAATAAGTGTTTTTCAATGAAGGACCTTGGAGAAGCTGCTTTCATATTAGGCATCAAGATCTATAGAGATAGATCGAGACGCCTCATAGGTCTTTCACAAAGCACACACCTTGATAAGATATTGAAGAAGTTCAATATGGATCAGTCCAAGAAGGGGTTCTTGCCTATGTTGCAAGGTGTGAAATTGAGCTCGGCTCAAGGTCCGACCACGACAGAAGATAGAGAAAAGATGAGTGTCGTCCCCTATGCCTCAGCCATAGGGTCTATCATGTATGCCATGCTGTGTACTAGACCTGATGTAAACCATGCCGTAAGTTTGGTAGGAAGGTACCAAAGTAATCTCGGCATGGAGCACTGGACAGCGGTCAAGAATATCCTAAAGTACCTGAAAAGGACTAAGGATATGTTTCTCGTTTATGGAGGTGACGAAGGGCTCGTCGTAAAGGGTTACGTCGACGCTAGCTTCGACACAGATCTGGATGACACTAAGTCACAAACCAGATACGTGTATATTTTGAATGGAGGGGCAGTAAGCTGGTGCAGTTGCAAGCAGAGCATCGTGGCAGGATCTACATGTGAGGCGGAGTACATGGCAGCCTCGGAGGTAGCGCATGAAGCAATCTGGATGAAGGAGTTCATCACCGACCTAGGAGTCATACCCAATGCGTCGGGGCCAATCACCCTCTTCTATGACAACACTGGAGCTATTGCCCTTGCCAAGGAGCCCAGGTTTCACAAGAAGACCAGGCACATCAAGCGTCGCTTCAACTCCATTCGTGAAAATGTTCAAGATGGAGACATAGATATTTGCAAAGTGCATACGGATCTGAATGTCGCAGATCCATTGACTAAACCTCTTCCGTGAGCAAAACATGATCAACACCAGAACTCTATGGGTGTTCGATTCATCACAATGTAATTAGATTATTGACTCTAGTGCAAGTGGGAGACTGTTGGAAATATGCCCTAGAGGCAATAATAAAATTATTATTATTATATTTCCTTGTTCATGATAATTGTCTATTATTCATGCTATAATTGTGTTATCCGGAAATCGTAATACAGGTGTGAATACATAGACCACAATACGTCCCTAGTAAGCCTCTAGTTGACTAGCTCGTTGGTCAACAGATAGTCATGGTTTCCTGACTATGGACATTAGATGTCGTTAACAATGGGATCACATCATTAGGAGAATGATGTGATGGACAAGACCCAATCCTAAGCATAGCACAAGATCGTGTAGTTTGTTTGCTAGAGCTTGTCCATTGTCAAGTATCATTTCCTTAGACCATTAGATCGTGTAACTCCCGGATACCGTAGGAGTGCTTTGGGTGTACCAAACGTCACAACGTAACTGGGTGACTATAAAGGTATACTACCGGTATCCTCGAAAGTATCTGTTGGGTTGACACATATCGAGACTGGGATTTGTCACTCCGTATGACGGAGAGGTATCTCTGGGCCCACTCGTTAATGCATCATCATAATGAGCTCAATGTGACCAAGCATTTGGTCACCGGATCATGCATTACAGTATGAGTAAAGTGACTTGCCGGTAACGAGATTGAACGAGGTATTGGGATACCGACGATCGAATCTCAAGCAAGTAACGTACCGATTGACAAAGGGGATTGTATACGGGATTACTTGAATCCTCGACATCGTGGTTCATCCGATGAGATCATCGAGGAGCATGTGGGAGCCAACATGGGTATCCAGATCCCGATGTTGGTTATTGACCGGAGAGTCATCTCGGTCATGTCTGCATGTCTCCCGAACCCATAGGGTCTACACACTTATGGTTCGGTGACGCTAGGGTTGTAGAGATATTAGTATGCGGTAACCCGAAAGTTGTTCGGAGTCCCGGATGATATCCCGGACGTCACGAGGAGTTCCGAAATGGTTCGGAGGTAAAGAATTGTATATAGGAAGTCTAGTGTCAGCCATCGGGAAAGTTTCGGGGGTCACCGGTATTGTACCGGGACCGCCGGAAGGGTCCCGGGGGTCCACCGGGTGGGGCCACCTATCCCGGAGGGCCCCATGGGCTGAAGTGGGGAAGGGAACCAGCCCCTGGTGGGCTGGTGCGCCCCCCTTGGGCCTCCCCCTATGCCTAGGGTTGGAAACCCTAGGGGTGGGGGGCGCCCCACTTGGCTTGGGGGGCAAGCCACCCCCTTGGCCGCCCCCCTTGAGATCCAATCTCTAGGGGACCGGCACCCCCCCAGGGCCCCTATATATAGAGGGAGGGAGGAAGGGTTGCGCACCCCTGCTCCTGGCGCCTCCCTCACCCTCTGCACCACCTCTCCCTCTCGCTGAGCTTGGCGAAGCTCTACCGAGATCACCGCTACTTCCACCACCACGCCGTTGTGCTGCTGGATCTCCATCAACCTCTCCCTACCCCTTGCTGGATCAAGAAGGAGGATACGTCTTCCCAACCGTACGTGTGTTGAACGCGGAGGTGCCATCCGTTCGGCGCTAGGATCTCCGGTGATTTGGATCACGACTAGTACGACTCCCTCAACCCCGTTCTCTTGAACGCTTCCGCTCGCGATCTACAAGGGTATGTAGATGCACTCCTCTCTCTTGTTGCTAGATGACTCCATAGATTGATCTTGGGGAAGTGTAGAAATTTTTATTTTCTGCAACGTCCCCCAACACTAAAGAAACCCTAGTCCTGGATTCTCCTAGCCCGCCGCTGCCCACGAAACCCCCGTCCCCTATTCCACTCGATCCGCCGCTGTTGCCTCCTGTGCCACTGAATCCGCCTCACCTGCTTCCAGCACCCAGGGTTCGACCTAACTTGCGGTCGCCACCGCTCTTCTCGCCGCAGCCGCCACCGCCTGACTCCCAGCTCGCTATCATGCTTTCGCCGTAGAGATTTGGAGGCACAAATGGAGAGAGAGGGCTGGGGATTTGGAAGGGAAACGATAAAAGGGGAAAGATCAACGTGAACCTAGCCAAATGGGCTTGTTTAGCACTGCCGACACGATAGGCCGCCTGTGGGGCCCCTCATGTGGTTAGATGGACCGTGCCTGGCATCATGGTGAGTACAGAAAAATTAAATTATATGTACAATAAAAAAGGACGAGTTTGTAAAACAAAATAGAAAAACATGATGCCTGATAACACGTGATAGAGCCAACGAGCTGACATGACTAATTTTCATCTGTGTAATTGTTGGGGAACGTTGCAGAAAATTAAAATTTTTCCTACGGTTTCACCAAGATCCATCTATGAGTTCAGCTAAGCAACGAGTCATGGGAGAGAGATTGCATCTACATACCACTTGTAGATCGCGTGCGGAAGTGTTCGAGAGAACGGTGATGATGGAGTCGTACTCGCCGTGATCCAAATCACCGATGACCAAGTGCCGAACGGACAACACCTCCGCGTTCAACACGCCTACGGAGCGGATGACGTCTCCTCCTTCTTGATCCAGCAAGGGGGAAGGAGAGGTTGATGATGATCCAGCAGCACAACGACGTGGTGGTGGATGCAGCAGAACTCCGGCAGGGCTTCGCCAAGCTGCTGCGGGAGGAGGACGAGGTGTAGCAGGGGGAGGGAGGCGCCAAGACACAGGGTGCGGCTGCCCTCCCCCATGCCCTCCGTTATATAGGCCCCCGGGGGGGCGCCGACCCTGGGAGATGCAATCTCCCAAGGGGGGCGGCTGCCAGGGGGGTGGAGTGCCCCCCAAGGCAAGTGGTGCGCCCCCCCACCTAGGGTTTTCAACCCTAGGCGCGGGGGGGCCCAAGGGGGGGCGCACCAGCCCACTAGGGGCTGGTTCCCCTCCCACTTCAGCCCACGGGGCCCTCCGGGATAGGTGGCCCCACCCGGTGGACCCCCGGGACCCTTCCGGTGGTCCCGGTACAATACCGGGTGACCCCGAAACTTTCCCGATGTCCGAAACAGCACTTCCTATATATAATTCTTTACCTCCGGACCATTCCGGAACTCCTCGTGACGTCCGGGATCTCATCCGGGACTCCGAACAACATTCGGTTTGCTGCATACTCATATTCCTACAACCCTAGCGTCACCGAACCTTAAGTGTGTAGACCCTATGGGTTCGGGAGACATGCAGACATCACCGAGATGGCTCTCCGGTCAATAACCAACAGCGGGATCTGGATACCTATGTTGGCTCCCACATACTCCTCGATGATCTCATCGGATGAACCACGATGTCGAGGATTCAAGCAACCCCGTATACTATTCCCTTTGTCAGACGGTATGTTACTTGCCCGAGATTCGATCGTCGGTATCACAATACCTCGTTCAATCTCATTGCCGGCAAGTCAATTTAGTACCGTAATGCATGATCCCGTGACCAGACACTTGGTCACTTTGAGCTCATTATGATGATGCACTACCGAGTGGGCCCAGTGATACCTCTCCGTAATACGGAGTGACAAATCCCAGTCTCGATCCGTGTCAACCCAACAGACACTTTCAGAGATACCTGTAGTGCACCTTTATAGTCACCCAATTACGTTGTGACGTTTGGTACACCCAAAGCACTCCTACGGTATTCGGGAGTTACACGATCTCATGGTCTAAGGAAAAGATACTTGACATTGGAAAAGCTCTAGCAAAACGAACTACACGATCTCGTGCTATGCTTAGGATTGGGTCTTGTCCATCACATCATTCTCCTAATGATGTGATCTCATTGTTAACGACATCTAATGTCCATAGTCAGGAAACCATGACTATCTATTGACCAACGAGCTAGTCAACTAGAGGCTTACTAGGGACGTATTGTGGTCTATGTATTCACACCTGTATTACGATTTCCGGATAATACAATTATAGCATGAATAAAAGACAATTGTCATGAACAAGGAAATATAATAATAATCCTTTTATTATTGCCTCTAGGGCATATTTCCAACAGTCTCCCACTTGCACTAGAGTCAATAATCTAGTTACATTGTGATGAATCGAACACCCATAGAGTTCTGGTGTTGATCATGTTTTGCTCGCGGAAGAGGTTTAGTCAATGGATCTGCGACATTTAGATCCGTATGTACTTTGCAAATATCTATGTCTCCATCTTGAACATTTTCACGGATGGAGTTGAAACGACGCTTGATGTGCCTGGTCTTCTTGTGAAACCTGGGCTCCTTGGCAAGGGCAATAGCTCCAGTGTTGTCACAGAAGAGTTTGATCGGCCCCGATGCATTGGGTATGACTCCTAGGTCGGTGATGAACTCCTTCACCCAAATTGCTTCATGTGCTGCCTCCGAGGCTGCCATATACTCCGCTTCACATGTAGATCCCGCCACGATGCTCTGCTTGCAGCTGCACCAGCTTACTGCTCCACCATTCAACATATACACGTATCCTGTTTATGACTTAGAGTCATCCAGATCTGTGTCGAAGCTAGCGTCGACGTAACCCTTTACGACGAGCTCTTTGTCACTTCCATAAACGAGAAACATGTCCTTTGTCCTTTTCAGGCACTTCAGGATATTCTTGACCGCTTTCCAGCGTTCCTTGCCGGGATTACTTTGGTACCTTCCTACCAAACTTACGGTAAGGTTTACATCAGGTCTGGTACACAGCATGGCATACATTATAGATCCTATGGCTGAGGCATAGGGGATGACGCTCATCTCTTCTTTATCTTTTGCCATGGTCGGGCATTGAGCCGAGCTCAATCTCACACCTTGCAGTACAGGCAAGAACCCTTTCTTTGACTGATCCATTTTGAACTTCTTCAAAATATTATCAAGGTATGTGCTTTGTGAAAGACCTATGAGGCGTCTCGATCTATCCCTATAGATCTTGATGCCTAATATGTAAGCAGCTTCTCCAAGGTCCTTCATTGAAAAACACTTATTCAAGTAGGCCTTAATGCTGTCCAAGAATTCTATATCATTTCCCATCAAAAGTATGTCATCTACATATAATATGAGAAATGCTACAGAGCTCCCACTCACTTTCTTGTAAACGCAGGCTTCTCCATAAGTCTGCATAAACCCAAACGCTTTGATCATCTCATCAAAGCGAATGTTCCAACTCCGAGATGCTTGCACCAGCCCATAAATGGATCGCTGGAGCTTGCATACTTTGTTAGCATTCTTAGGATCGACAAAACCTTCCGGCTGCATCATATACAACTCTTCCTTAAGATAACCGTTAAGGAATGCCGTTTTGACGTCCATCTGCCATATCTCATAATCATAGTATGCGGCAATTGCTAACATGATTCGGACGGACTTAAGCTTCGCTATGGGAGAGAAAGTCTCATCGTAGTCAATCCCTTGAACTTGCCGATAACCCTTAGCGACAAGTCGAGCTTTATAGATGGTGACACTACCATCCGCGTCTGTCTTCTTCTTAAAGATCCATTTGTTTTCTATCGCTCGCCGATCATCGGGCAAGTCAGTCAAAGTCCATACTTTGTTTTCATACATGGATTATATCTCGGATTGCATGGCTTCTAGCCATTTGTTGGAATCTGGGCCCGCCATTGCTTCTTCATAGTTCGAAGGTTCACCGTTGTCTAACAACATGATTTCCAGGACAGGGTGGCCATACCACTCTGGTGTGGAACGTGTCCTTGTGGACCTACGAAGTTCAGTAGCAACTTGATCCGAAGTACCTTGATCATCATCATTAATTTCCTCTCCAGTCGGTGTAGGCACCACGGGAACATTTTCCTGAGCTGCACTACTTTCCGATTCAAGATTTAGTACTTCATCGAGTTCTACTTTCCTCCCACTTACTTCTTTCGACAGAAACTCTTTTTCCAGAAAGGATCCATTCTTGGCAACAAAGATCTTGCCTTCGGATCTAAGGTAGAAGGTATACCCAATGGTTTCCTTAGGGTATCCTACGAAGACGCATTTTTCCGACTTGGGTTCGAGCTTTTCAGGTTGAAGTTTCTTGACATAAGCATCGCATCCCCAAACTTTTAGAAACGACAGCTGAGGTTTCTTCCCAAACCATAATTCATACGGTGTCATCTCCACGGATTTAGACGGTGCCCTATTTAAAGTGAATGTAGCTGTCTCTAGTGCGTATCCCCAAAATGATAGCGGTAAATCGGTAAGAGACATCATAGATTGCACCATATCCAATAGAGTGCGATTACGACGTTCGGACACACGGTTACACTGAGGTGTTCCAGGCGGCGTGAGTTGTGAAACGATTCCACATTTTCTTAAGTGTGTACCAAATTCATGACTTAAATATTCTCCTCCACGATCCGATCGTAAGAATTTTATCTTTCGGTCTCATTGATTCTCTACTTCATTCTGAAATTCCTTGAACTTTTCAAAGGTCTCAGACTTGTGTTTCATCAAGTAGGCACACTACAGGAATCAGCTGATTTGCCGTCTGCCATGGCAGACGGCAAAGGACTAGAAAGCTGACGGCAAAGGTCTTTGCCGTCAGCCGTAGACGGCAAACATGGACGGCAAAGACAGTTACGGTAAAGAGCTTCTTTGTCGTCCGTTTTCAAATAGCGGACGGCAAAGACATTTGCCGTCAGCTTTCCTCGGCAAGCAGACGACAAAGAAAGTTGACAGCAAAGGATAGACGTTAGCCATGTTAGGTGTCTAACGGGAGGCTTTGCCGTCTGCCACAGACGGCAAACCACGCCATCCTTTGCCGTCTGCCACAGACTCCTTTGCCGTCAGCCAGAAACATTACTGATGGCAAAGAATTTTTTTATTTTAAAAAAACAAACAAATAGTCCAAGTGCAGAGGCGACGAGGAACGAACTGAGGACGAACACCACAGTATCCATAAACACTGCTGTTTCAAGAATCAACAACGAACGAACGGATTTCACAGGACAAAACTATCCATCATATAGCTTGCTGATCCAAAACAAAACTACTCTGTTTAACAAGACGACATTACACACGAACAGATTACACTGCGTTACAGTACAGGTGTTCGATCTGGACGAACACGCCTCCCTGCAACCATCCCCTGTGCCATGCTCGCTGGAGCAACAACAACTAGCAACCGTGCCCCTCTGCCTTCTCCTTCCTTTCTCCATGGACAGGAGCACACTGACACCACCATGGACACCCGAGGAGCTCAAGCAGTCTGCCGCCGCACCGGAGCTCGCCACCCTCGTTCAAGCGCTAGATCCATTGGACTGCACCAACTCCGTCAGCGCCAAGCCCCATCGCCGGTAGAGAAGAGCAGCGGAGGTGGAGGCCAGCGGCATGCGGAGGCGGGCTGCAAAGGAGAGCAGCGAAGGTGAAGGCCCGCGGCTCGGCTGCTGGTGCTCGAAGGCGGGTGGCTATTGGTGCTCGGAGGCGATGGTGCTCGGAGGCGTGCTGAGAGAGGGAGGCAGAGAGTAGCGTAGGCGGAGGCGGGCGGCTGCTGGTGCTCGGAGGCGCTGGTGCTCGGAGGCGTGAAGGAGGCCAGCAGCGCGCGGTGGAGGCCGGCAAAGCGCGGAGGCGGGCGAGGCCGGGCGGCTTGCGAAGGAGGCCGGCGGCGAGC
>NC_041381.1:608125929-608145561 GCF_002162155.2 Triticum dicoccoides | reverse complement strand
GAGAGGGAGAGAAATGAGAGAGAGAGACGTGCGGTGGGGGTGGGGATAAGGGAGAGAGAAGACATGGCATGGGGCCGGGCGCGTGGGTGCTGCCCTGGGGGCGCGTGCATCATGGGTGGCTGGGGTGTGTGTCCGACGGAGGGTGGAGATGTGCATCTGAGATCTTGCCAAGTCATCGATCTGCGTGATCGATATGTGTGCTGTGTTTCCTCTTTGCCGTCTGCCAAAAATAACGTTATCTCTTTGCCGTCCGCCCCCCTTTGTCGTCCGCTTTTTTGCTCTTTGCCGTCTGCTAGCAGACGGCAAAGAGGGGGCCGTTAGGTTTTTTTCTAAGCAGCTCATTAGTGCGGCCCATCTCTCTCTTTGTCGTCCGCCAGCTGACAGCAAAGATTCTTTGCCGTCCGCTAGTGGACGGCAAAGAACTGGCTGATGGCAAAGACCTTCTTTACCATCAGCCAGCTCTTTGCCGTCCGTTTTATGTAAGCGGACGGCAAAGACCTTCTTGGCCGTCAGCCAGCAGATGGCAAAGAATTAGCAGACGGCAAATAAGCTAATTCCAGTAGTGACATACCCATATCTACTCAAGTCATTAGTTAGAGTGAGAACATAACGATATCCTCCGCGAGCCTCAACGCTCATTGGACCACATACATCAGTATGTAGGATTTCCAATAAGTTGGTTGCTCGCTCCATTGTTCCGGAGAACGGAGTCTTGGTCATTTTGCCCATGAGTCATGGTTCGCATGTGTCAAATGATTCATAATCGAGAGACTCTAAAAGTCCATCAGCATGGAGCTTCTTCATGCACTTGACACCAATGTGACCAAGGCGGTAGTGCCACAAGTATGTGGGACTATCGTTATCAACTTTACATCTTTTGGTATTCACACTATGAATATGTGTAACATTACGTTCGAGATTCATTAAGAATAAACCATTGACCATCGGGGCATGACAATAAAACATATCTCTCATATAAATAGAACAACCATTATTCTCGGATTTAAATGAGTAGCCATCTCGCATCAAACGAGATCCAGATACAATGTTCATGCTCAAACTTGGCACTAAATAACAATTATTGAGGTTTAAAACTAATCCCGTAGGTAAATGTAGAGGCAGCGTGCCGACGACGATCACATCGACCTTGGAACCATTCCCGATGCGCATCGTCACCTCGTCCTTCGCCAGTCTCCGCTTATTCCGCAGCTCCTGCTGTGAGTTACAAATATGAGCAACGGCACCGGTATCAAATACCCAAGAGTTACTATGAGTACTGGTAAGGTACACATCAATTACATGTATATCACATATACCTTTAGTGTTGCCGGCCTTCTTGTCCGCTAAGTATTTGGGGCAGTTCCGTTTCTAGTGACCCTTCCCTTTGCAATAAAAGCACTTAGTCTCAGGCTTGGGTCCATTCTTTGACTTCTTCCTGGCAACTGGCTTACCGGGCGCGGCAACATCTTTGCCGTCCTTCTTGAAGTTCTTCTTACCCTCGCCCTTCTTGAACTTAGTGGTCTTATTGACCATCAACACTTGATGTTCTTTCTTGATTTCAACCTCTGCTAACTTCAGCATTGAAAATACTTCAGGAATGGTCTGCACCATCCCCTGCATATTGTAGTTCAGCACAAAGCTCTTGTAGCTTGGTGGGAGCGACTGAAGGATTCTGTCAATGACCGCCTCATCCGGGAGGTTGATCTCCAGCTGGGACAGGCGGTTGTGCAACCCAGACATTTTCAGTATGTGCTCACTGACAGAACTGTTTTCCTCCATCTTACAACTATAGAACTTGTCGGAGACTTCATATCTCTCGACCCGGGCATGAGCTTGAAAAACCATTTTCAGCTCCTCGAACATCTCATATGTTCTGTGTCGCTCAAAATGCTTTTGGAGGCCCGGTTCTAAGCTGTAAAGCATGCCACACTGAACGAGGGAGTAATCATCAGCACGTGATTGCCAAGTGTTCATAACGTCTTGGTTCTCTGGGATGGGTGCTTCACCTAGCGGTGCATCTAGGACATAATCTTTCTTGGCTGCTATGAGGATGATCCTCAGGTTCCGGACCCAGTCCGAATAGTTGTTGCCATCATCTTTCAGCTTGGTTTTCTCTAGGAATGCGTTGAAGTTCATGTTGACATGAGCGTTGGCCATTTGATCTAAAAGATATATTTTGCAAAGGTTTTAGACTAAGTTCATGATAATTAAGTTCATCTAATCAAATTATTTAATGAACTCCCACTCATATTGACATCCCTCTAGTCATCTAAGTGTTACACGATCCGAGTCGACTAGGCCGTGTCCGATCATCACGTGAGACGGACTAGTCATCATCGGTGAAAATCTCCATGTTGATCGTATCTTCCATACGACTCATGCTCGACCTTTCGGTCTCTTGTTTTCCGAGGCCATGTCTGTACATGCTAGGCTCGTCAAGTTAACCCTAAGTGTTTCTGCATGTGTAAAACTATCTTACACCCGTTGTATGTGAACGTAAGGATCTATCACACCCGATCATCACGTGGTGCTTCGAAACGACAAACTTTAGCAACAGCGCACAGTTAGGGGGAACACTTTATTGAAATTATTATAAGGGATTATCTTATTTACTACCGTCGTTCTAAGTAAACAAGATGCATAAACATAATAAACATCACATGCAATTATATAAAGTAGTGACATGATATGGCCAATATCATATAGCTCCTTCGATCTCCATCTTCGGGGATCCATGATCATCTTCATCACCGGCATGACACCATGATCTCCATCATCATGATCTCCATCATCATGATCTCCATCATCGTGTCTTCATGAAGTTGTCACGCCAACGACTACTTCTACTTTATGGCTAACGTGTTTAGCAATAAAGTAAAGTAATTTACATGGCGTTCTTCAATGACACGCAGGTCATACAAAATAAAGACAACTCCTATGGCTCCTGCCGGTTGTCATACTCATCGACATGCAAGTCGTGATTCCTATTACAAGAACATGATATCATACATCATAATATATCATTCATCATTCATCACAACTTCTGGCCATATCACATCACATGACAATTGCTGCGAAAACAAGTTAGACGTCCTCTAATTGTTGTTGCATCTTTTACGTGGCCGCAATTGGGTTCTAGCAAGAACCTTTTCTTACCTACGAATAACCACAACGTGATTTTGTCAACTTCTATTTACCCTTCATAAGGACCCTTTTCGTCGAATCCGCTCCAACTAAAGTGGGAGAGACAGACACCCGCTAGCCACCTTATGCAACTAGTGCATGTCAGTCGGTGGAACCTGTCTCACGTAAGCGTATGTGTAAGGTCGGTCTGGGCCACTTCATCCCACAATACCGCTGAAGCAAGAAAATACTAGTAGCGGCAAGCAAGTTGACAAGATCTACGCCCACAACAAAATTGTGTTCTACTCGTGCAATAGAGAACTACGCATAGAGCTAGCTCATGATGCCACTGTTGGGGAACGTTGCAGAAAATTAAAAATTTTCCTACAGTTTCACCAAGATCCATCTATGAGTTCAGCTAAGCAACGAGTCATGGGAGAGAGATTGGATCTACATACCACTTGTAGATCGCGTGCGGAAGCGTTCGAGAGAACAGTGATGGAGTCGTACTCGTCGTGATCCAAATCACCGATGACCAAGTGCCGAACGGACAGCACCTCCGCGTTCAACACACGTACGGAGCGGAAGACATCTCCTCCTTCTTGATCCAGCAAGGAGGGAGGAGAGGTTGATGATAATCCAGCTGCACAATGGCGTGGTGGTGGATGCAGCAGAACTCCGGCAGGGCTTCGCCAAGCTGCTGCGGGAGGAGGACGAGGTGTAGCAGGGGGAGGGAGGCGCCAAGACACAGGGTAGGGATGCCCTCCCCCTTCCCTCCTATATATAGGCCCCCAGGAAGGGCGCTGGCCCTGGGAGATGCAATCTCCCAAGGGGGGCGGCGGCCAGGGGGGTGGAGTGCCCCCCAAGGCAAGTGGTGTGCCCCCCCCCCCACCTAGGGTTTCCAACCCTAGGCGCAGGGGGGGATAAGGGGGGTGCGCACCAGCCCACTAGGGGCTGGTTCCCCTCCCACTTCAGCCCACGGGGCCCTCCGGGATAGGTGGCCCCACCCGGTGGACCCCCGGGACCCTTCCGGTGGTCCCGGTACAATATCGGGTGACCCTGAGACTTTCCCGATGGCCGAAACAGCACTTCCTATATATAATTCTTTACCTCCAGACCATTCCGGAACTCCTCGTGACATCCGGGATCTCATCCGGGACTCCGAACAACATTCGGTTTGCTGCATACTCATATTCATACAACCCTAGCGTCACCGAACCTTAAGTGTGTAGACCCTACGGGTTCGGGAGACATGCAGACATGACCGAGACGGCTCTCCGGTCAATAACCAACAGCGGGATCTGGATACCCATGTTGGCTCCCACATACTCCTCGATGATCTCATCGGATGAACCACGATGTCGCGGATTCAAGCAACCCCGTATACTATTCCCTTTGTCAGACGGTATGTTACTTGCCCGAGATTCGATCGTCGGTATCCCAATACCTCGTTCAATATCGTTGCCGGCAAGTCACTTTACTCGTACCGTAATGCATGATCCCGTGACCAGACACTTGGTCACTTTGAGCTCATTATGATGATGCACTACCGAGTGGGCCCAGTGATACCTCTCCGTAATACGGAGTGACAAATCCCAGTCTCGATCCGTGTCAACCCAACAGACACTTTCGGAGATACCTGTAGTGCACCTTTATAGTCACCCAGTTACATTGTGACGTTTGGTACACCCAAAGCACTCCTACGGTATCCGGGAGTTACACGATCTCATGGTCTAAGGAAAAGATACTTGACATTGGAAAAGCTCTAGCAGAACTAACTACACGATCTTGTGCTATGCTTAGGATTGGTCTTGTCCATCACATCATTCTCCTAATGATGTGATCCCGTTGTCAACGACATCTAATGTCCATAGTCAGGAAACCATGACTATCTGTTAACCAACGAGCTAGTCAACTAGAGGCTTACTAGGGACGTATTGTGGTCTATGTATTCACACGTGTATTATGATTTCCGGATAATACAATTATAGCATGAATAAAAGACAATTGTCATGAACAAGGAAATATAATAATAATCCTTTTATTATTGCCTCTAGGGCATATTTCCAACAGTAATATGTTTTGGCTCGATATATTTACTTAGCTAACATGACTACTTTTCATAATCATTTGATGAGGGGGAATTACCAGGAGATTATGCAAGATGATGACATGCAGATAGCTAAGGCAGAATGCTAAGCTTGATAGAGTTTTAAAAAAATAAAGAAGGTCAAAATTTTAATATGAAACTTCAAAGAGCAGTTGAAGAGAAAAATAGAATGCGAATACTATTAATGTGATAAATAAAATTATAAAAAATTGGAGAACGAGAAAAATATTAAGCAAGAACAACTGATAGGTGAAGCCAAAACTTTATTGGTACGACCAAATTGTCTTCTACGAGAGAATTGTATGACCAAATTATCTGGTACGAGCGAATTGTCTGATAGACACATACACGTGTATGTGTCACAATAATCGAGATGACCTGTTTATTACATAAAAATGATAGAAACCCTCATATAATCATGCCGTCGAAACCTTCGACCGGACTAAATCCAAACCACTAAAACTTGAATCTTGCATGCCGCATGAATTGTTCAGGCGTGCCTTTTCCTTGTGATTTCGCGAATTTTGTTCTTCACACAATCCATCGTGTTCGAAGGTGACATAATCAACTCTGCGACGAAACGTCTTCTCCTTACTTCAACGGTGGCCTGCAAAAAATGACATAAAGGTTACATGAACAGAAGTTGCTACACGACCATAGTAGCTAGTCTACAAACGTAAATAACAGCATACCTGTGAAAAATCGCGGGTCACTCGGTCCCCGTCCCAATGTTCTAGACATTCTGTGACAAAAAGGCCACAATAGTTCCTGGTATATATGCAAACATTAGCGGCGGGCAATACGAACATGTGTGTTGTTGTTTGAATGGGCATGATGTCCTACTAACTCACCCATCCTCTTGTTGGGGCATGTCATACTCCTTGATAGGCCACTTACTTACGTCCGGATATTTCCCTGGTGTAAGAAGATTTGCTTGACGCATATCGTGTGCTATAGCCATTCGCTATAAAGAGGATAGTGTTAAAGAAGAATCTTAAACAACATGTAAGACCAATGGTACAAATGTTGGTTATATTACCAGTGCTTTCACGGTCTTTTCTGTCAGGTCCAGAGGATAGAGCGAATCGAGAACTTGGAATTCTTGCTTGATCATGTGCATGACCATGGTCATCCAGTGGGCATTCTCGATATTCAACATAATATACGTCTATAGTGCAAAAAACCATTATGGATCAAACGAAATACTTGATGAAATGTCCTGTACTAAAGAATTACAAACAAAATGTACCTTATCACGCACAATTTAATCTTTCGTGACTCTATTAACTGCTGCAGCTTTGGACAAAGCACTATCCATGTTGCAGCTCGACGGTAATGGATCGTACCATGCGATAGCACGATCTACAAGGAATTTGGACCTCCACGCTAGACAGAGGTAACGATCATGACCAACGTGTAGCTCCAAATGTCCCATATAAGCATCAATAACCTTCATAGAATATCAAGGCATTACATGTTGAAAGTTGAGACATAGATTATTGAGAATTTTAATAACAGGACATGCAAGTAGTACTTACATCGTCCGACAGCCATCTATGAGTTAGTACCGGTCGAATCCTTTCGGAAGTCAGAGATATGCCATGCCCTTCACTGTAGTAAACTTTCTTCCCCTTATTCCTCTCAGTGCTAGCAGCTAACTCGACAAATGAAACAGCTGGATCAATTATTTCCGGTGTCAACTCATCTACCACAACCTCCGGCTCATCATTTTCAGAAAACAAAGTTGCATGAAATAATATGAAAGTCAACAATGGTGATCATATGCATTCGTAGTATATAACAAATTAACAAAGTTAGTTACGATACCTCTACAGCAGAACGGGTACCATAGGGTTTCTGACCACGGTTGGTACGCCTGCTGGGCTTGTCAAGTGCGTAGGGGGGTTGTAATTTCTTGGGAACGGTTGGCTTCTGCTTACCGGACATAACTTCCTCATCCTTATCGGTTCTTGCACCATTTTTTCCATTCGCCTTAGCCATGAACTTGCTGACAGAAGATGGACAAATGTCTATGTCCGATGAAGGTGCTTTAGTAGAATTACCATTGACCCAAGGGTTTTCGGGTGTAGCGCCACATTTATCATTACGCTTAATAGGTGAAGCTTCTTTGTGTCCATTCATCTTCGGTGGGATTTTCTGTTTGGTAAACAAAATCGTGTGAACATTTCATCACGTAAAAAAATTAAAGGAGAAAATTATAGATAGAAATATATATACATATAGTACCTCAGGTACGGTTTTATGGTTGGGAAACACTTCATGAGGCTGGATCATGTCAATGACAGGCTCTCCGTGTGAGTCTGTGTCATCCTTGTACACGAATTCCTTCTTTTCATACGGACCGTTCTCGAACGAATCTAGTTCTTGATCCACGTCATTGTCCACGGATGGCACGACCGGAGCCGGCTTGTACATGACACCTGATTTGTTCAACTTCTCCAACAACCTGTGCAATAGAAATATAAAGTTAGTAATGCTTGCATGGTTTAAAACAGGGAACAATCTGTAAACTATAAAGTTAGGGTGTGACACCTCCGCAACTTGATCAGGGATTTGCCTCATTTGGGTGTGTATGAAGTCCATGCACCGCTTCATTAGAAGCTCCATCAAATCTTCCGACATTGGGGCTGTCGTCGACTTCTTTGCGTTTCCATTTGCAGGCTTGGTTTTTGGCTTCATGGTAGGCGCATTATTTGGGATTTTGGGCTCCTGCACCCTATACTCTTGGGTGATATTATTTTCGATCTACATGTGATATTGAAGTACATGTGATGAATTAAAAATAAATATTATGTAGTTACAAAACATTTAAGAAAGACAGAACACAATGACTTACCTTGACGTTACCACGGTCGCGCCCATTGTCATAATCGAACTGATCTCTCCTAGTGGCTGCACCTTCGGTCCAGTTCCTCATAAGAGGTTGTATGGACAAGTTGGGATTATAGGCGCAATCGCCTTTGACAGGTTGCACCTTCTCCCAGTACAAGTACTACAAAAAAAATATAAGGATTTAGAGTCAGTACAATACATCACATAAAATTGCAATGATATAATAATTGACATTATGCAACAGGTCTCATATGTGTACCTGCAATAGAACCAAATTGCCTTTCGGCCATTGGGGGAGGTGTTTTCCTTTCTTGACTATGCGAAGGCAATCAAGGAGAACACGCAGGGTGAATGCATTCCAGTTAATCTTTGAAATACGTTTCACATCATGGACCAAATCGTAGTATGATACGTCTCCAACGCATCTATAATTTTTGATTGCTCCATGCTACTTTATCTACTGTTTTAGGCAATATTGGGCTTTATTATCCACTTTTATATTACTTTTGGGACTAACCTATTAACCGGAGGCCCAGCCCAGATTTGATGTTTTATGCCTATTTCAGTGTTTCGAGGAAAAGGAATATCAGACGGAGTCAAAACGGAACGAAATCAACTGGAGAAGTTAATTTTGGAAGGAAACCCACGTGGTAGACTTGGAGTGCACGTTAGGGGAGTCCCGGGCTGCCCACGAGGGTGGGAGGCGCACCCTCCCCCATGGGCGTGCCCCCCTGCCTCGTGAGCACCCTGGAGGTCCATCGACGTACCCCTTGCACCCATATATACCTACATACCCTAAAACTTCCAGAACAGAAGATAGATCAGGAGTTCCACCGCAGCAAGCCTCTGTAGCCACCAAAAACCAATCGGGACCCTGTTCCGGCACCCTGCTGGAGGGGGATCCCATCACCGGAGGCCATCTTAATCATCCCGGCTCTATCCATGACGAGGAGGGAGTAGTTCACCCTCAGGGCTGAGGGTATGTACCAGTAGCTATGTGTTTGATCTCTCTCTCTCTCTCTCTCTCTCTCTCTCTCTCATGTTCTCTCTCGTGTTCCTCTATGGCACGATCTTGATGTATCCCGAGCTTTGCTATTGTAGTTGGATCTTATGATGTTTCTCCCCCTCTACTCTCTTGTGATGAATTGAGTTTCCCCTTGGAAGTTATCTTATCAGATTGAGTCTTTATGAGAACACTTGATGTATGTCTTGCCGTGATTATCTGTGGTGACAATAGGATATCATGTGCCACTTGATGTATGTTTTGGTGACCAACTTGCGGGTTCCACCCATGAACCTATGCATAGGGGTTGGCACACGTTCTTGACTCTCCGATAGAAACTTTGGGGCACTCTTTGAAGTACTTTTAGGTTGGTTGGATGAATCTGAGATTGTGTGATGCATATCGTATAATCATGCCCACGGATACTTGAGGTGACAATGGAGTATCTAGGTGACATTAGGGTTTTGGTTGATTTGTGTCTTAAGGTGTTATTCTAGTACGAACTCTTTTATAGATCGATCCGAAAGAATAGCTTTGAGGTGGTTTCGTACCCTACCATAATCTCTACGTTTGTTCTCTGCTATTAGTGGCTTTGGAGTGACTCTTTGTTGCATGTTGAGGGCTTGTTATATGACCTATCTATGTTATTATTGTTGAGAGAACTTGCACTAGTGAAAGTATGAACCCTAGGCCTTGTTTCCTACCATTGCAATACCGTTTACGCTCACTTTTATTGCTCGCTACCTTGCTGTTTTTATTATGTTAGATTACAAATACCTTTATCTACCATCTATTTTGCACTTGTATCTTCATCTCTTCGCCGAACTAGTGCACCTATACAATTTACCATTGTATTGGGTGTGTTGGGGACACAAGAGACTCTTTGTTATTTGGTTGCAGGGTTGTTTGAGAGATACCATCTTCATCCTATGCCTCCTACCGATTGATAAACCTTAGGTCATCCACTTGAGGGAAATTTGCTACTGTCCTAGAAACCTGTGCACTTGCAGGCCCAACAACGTCTACAAGAAGAAGGTTGTGTTGTAGACATCAAGCTCTTTTCTGGCGCCGTTGCCGGGGAGGTGAGCGCTTCTAGGTATATCTTTAGATCTTGCAATCGAATCTTTTTGTTTCTTGTTTTTAGCACTAGTCTAGTTTATAAAAGAAAATTACAAAAAAATGGCGTTAAATTTGTCTCATACGCTTAACCTTTTTAGTATCTTTCGTGTGTATGATGGAAAGGATAATTATGCTCAAGTGCTAGAAGAAGAAATCTCTAAAATGTTTGGCACTAAATCTTTGAATGATGAGCATGATTGCAATGTTGTTAGTACGAATTCTTTGAATATCCATGATGCTAATGATGATTGCACTAGTTATGATGCAAATTTCTCCTATAAACATGTCAATTTTTGTGGAGTGCATTGGGTTTGTAAGTACACACCAAATAGGGAAGATAGATATTGCAAGAAGCATAAGTACTTCGAAACCAAATTGTTGCAAGAAGAGCTAGATGCGTGTGCTGAAAATTTAAACTTTCTTAGCCATACTTGTGAACTTTGCAATGAACGTGATCATTTTAGTACCCAATGCAAATTGTTTCATGATCGTATTGTGTCCAAAAATTGTGATGACTTGATTTCCCTTGCACATCATAATGAACTTAGTTTGCTCTTGGGTTATGAAGAAATCAAACGTATAACTAAGATTATTCCAGAATTTGCCCTTGATAGAATTCTTCATTTTGATCTAGAGAATATTTATATGTTTTGTGTGGAGAATTGTATTGAAAATCCTTATATTGCCAATTACCTAAGGAAAAGAAAGCAAATGGAAGATGATGAGAATACTAATGAAAGGGAAGAGGCTTCCCAATCTCCTCCTATTATTTCTTATGATGAATCAGGTAACGAGGAGGAGCTTTCCATTCAACCAATCTCATCAATAAGGAGCTGAAAGAGAAAGGTTGAACCTATACATAATATGAAGAAGAAAAAGAAAAAAAGGAGCAACAAAGGTAAAATGGTATCCCTCCCAAAATATGTTGCTCCTACTAATACTTGTGATGATGATAATTGCTATACTATTGGTGCTATCCATATTTTTAATGATGAGAGTGATTATGCTTATGATATGAAAGGGCCCAAGCTTGGGGAAGCTATGTTTGATGAGGATGAAATATTTGAGAATATATTTGCTGGAATTAATGTTTGTCCCAAGCTTGGGGATGCTACGTTTAGTGAAGATGATATTTTTAGCATCCCAAGTTTTGATATGCAAAGTTGTTGTGATGATAGCATGCCTTCTACGTATGATGATTATATTGATGAAAGTGGGTTCGGAAGAGTGTCAACTTTAGGAATTAGTGATCCCACTATTTTGGAGGATGTTGGATTTTATTGTGATGAATATGAAAGTGGATTTGGAAGAGTGTCAACTTTATTTAGTGATTCCACTATCTTGGGAGAGGTTTCAATCGATTATGATGAGAACGAAGTTTCTACTTATGATGATTATTGTGATGAAACTTATGATATAAAAAGTAGTGATGATTATATTTACAAATCTTGTCATGATTATGATTACCCTTTTTCTGAACATTACTCTTTTAATGTGGAAACAATTTTTAGTGTTCAAGTCTCTTATGATACTCCTACAATTCTGAATGAGAAGAATTTTGCTTATGTTGAGAGTAGTAAATTTTCTATGCTTGTAGATCATGAAAAGAATGCTTTAGGTGCTGGTTATATTGTTGAATTCATTCATGATGCTACTGAAAATTATTATGAGAGAGGAACATATGCTTGTAGGAATTGCAAAAATGTCAAGTTTCCTCTCTATGTGCTTAAATTCTTGAAGCTATGCTTGTGTTACCTTCCTATGCTTGTTGATTATTGTTCGCATAAGTTGTTTGCTAAAAAAATCCCTATGCATAGGAAGTGGGTTAGACTTAAATGTGCTAGTTATATGCTTCATGATGCTCTCTTTATGTTTCAATTCTTATCTTTTATATGAGCATCATTGTCATCATCATGCCCAGCTAAAAGGCATTAAAGAAAAGCGCTTGTTGGGAGACAACCCAATATTTATCCTTACTGTTTTTGTGTGTCCACATGATTATGCTACTGTATTAATCACGTTTTATAGCTTTTGTTTCAATAAAGTGCCAAGTAGAACCGTTGGGAAGACTTGGGTGAAGTTTATGTGATCTTGCTGTGAAAAACAAAAACTTTAGCGCTCACGAGATTAGCTGCCATTGTTTACTGGAGAGTGATTTTAGGTTGATTGGTTTTGCAGATGATTAATAGACAAATTTCTCAGGTACAGCAATTTATTTCATAATTTTTGGGGTTCCAGAAGTATACGTTTGATAGAGATTACTACAGACTGTTCTGTTTTTGACAGATTCTGTTTTTCGTGTGTTATTTGCTTATTTCAATGCATCTATGGCTAATAAGTTAGTTTATAAACCATAAGGAAGTTGGAATACAGTAGTTTTAACACCAATATAAATAAATAATGAGTTCATTACAGTACCTTGAAGTAGTCTTTTGTTTTCTTTCACTAACGGAGCTCACGAGATTTCTATTGAGTTTTGTGTGGTTGAAGTTTTCAAGTTTTGGGTAAGGACTCAACGGACTATGGAATAAGGAGTGGCAAGATCCTAAGATTGGGGATGCCCAAGGCACCCCAAGGCAATATTCAAGGACAACCAAGAGCCTAAGCTTGGGGATGCCCCGGAAGGCATCCCCTCTTTCGTCTTCGTTCATCGGTAACTTTACTTGGAGCTATATTTTTATTCACCATATGATATGTGTTTTGCTTGGAGCGTCATTTCCTTTTGTTAGTTTTTGCTTGCTGTTAGTTATAATAGTGGTTTGAATCTCTAGTTTCAAGAAAAAAAGTCAAGGATAGCCTTTGCCATGCTTATTTTGCTAGTATACATGTTGCTGTTTGAAAACAGAAAGTTTACCGCTGTTGCAAAAATTCCCTAGGAAATTAAGAGCATGGTATAACGTTGAATCTTTCTGAATATGGAGATCTGATAAATTTATTACAGTGGGAATTTTAGTTCATAATTTTTGGAGTCAGGGAAGTATTGATACTCTTGCATTCTTTACAGACTGTACTGTTTTGGAAGATTGCTGTTATGATTGCATTGCTTGCGTATGTTTGCTTGTTTAATGATTCTATTTGAGGATAGGAGTATTAAATATACAGAGGCATTTAGTATGCAATGTTGAATAATAATTTTAGTGATTTGTTACAGTAGAAATTGATAAGGTTTTTCATTGGTTTATACTAACCTTTCTCGCGAGTTCTTGTTAAGTTTGTTGTGAATGAAGCTTTTGATAAGAAGAGAAACCATGATATGAGAGGAATTAAGGAGTCACAAAAGTTCAAGCTTGGGGATGCCCAAGGCACCCCAAGATAATATTTCAAAGACGTCTCAAGCATCTAAGCTTGGGGATGCCCCGGTAGGCATCCCACCTTTCTTCTTCAACAACTATCGGTTAGTATCGGTTGAGCCTAAGTTTTTGCTTCTTCACATGAGTTGTGATATCTTGGCAATGTAGTTTTCTTTAGCTTTGCTTGCTGTTTGAATGAAGTATCAAGATCTGAAATCCTTTAAGGAGAGAGAGCCATACACAAATTAGAATTTGCTAGAATACTCATTGTGCTTCACTTATATCTTTTGAGCTTGATAGTTTTGCTCATTGTGCTTCACTTATATCTTTTGAGCTTGATAGTTTTGCTCATTGTGCTTCACTTATATCTTTTGAGCTTGATAGTTTTGCTCATTGTGCTTCACTTATATCTTTTGAGCTTGATATTTTTGCTCTAGTGCTTCACTTATATTATTTTGAGAGTCGTTAATAGCATGGTAATTTGCTTAATGTTAATATACTTGGTATTCAAGACATGTGAAACTTTCTTTTGAGTGAATTGAATACTAAGATAAGTTTGATGCTTGATAATTGTTTTGAGATATGGAGGTGATAATATCAAAGAAATGCTAGTTGGGGTGATCATGAATTTAAAGAATGCTTGTGTTGAAGTTTGTGATTCCCGTAGCATGCACGTATGGTGAACCGCTTTGTGATGAAATCGGAGCACAAATTTATTTATTGATTGTCTTCGATATGAGTGGCAGTCGAGGACGAGCGATGGTCTTTTCCTACCAATATATCCCCTAGGAGTATGCGTTTAGTGCTTTGATTTTTGATGACTTCTAAATTTTTGCAACAAGTGCATGAGTTCTTTTGATTAATGTTGAGTCCATGGATTATACGCACTCTCACCCTTCCACCATTGCTAGCCTCTCTATTACTGCGCACTTTTCGCCGGTATCATATACCCACCATATACCTTCCTCAAAACAGCCACCATACCTACCTATCATGGCATTTCCATAGCCATTCCGAGATATATTGCCATGCAACTTTCCACCGTTCCGTTCATATGACACACATTACTTTTGTCATATTGCTTTTTTCATGAACATGTAGTTGACATTGTATTTGTGGAAAGGCCACCTTCATAATTTTCATACATGTCGCTCTTGATTCATTGCATATCCCGGTACACCGCCGGAGGCATTCATATAGAGTCATATCTTGTTCTAAGTATCGAGTTGTAATTGTTGAGTTGTAAGAAAAATAAAAAGTGTGATGATCATCATTATTAGAGCATTGTCCCAGTGAGAAAAGGATGATGGAAACTATGATTCCCCCATAAGTCGGGATGAGACTCCGGACTTTATGAAAAATAAAAGAGGCCAAAGAAGCCCACCAAAAAAGAAAAAAAAAGAGAAAAAAGAAAAAATATATGAGAGAAAAAGAGAGAAGGGACAATGCTACTATCCTTTTACCACACTTGTGCTTCAAAGTAGCACAATGATATTCGTGATAGAGAGTCTCATATGTTGTCACTTTCATATACTAGTGGGAATTTTTCATTATAGAACTTGGCTTGTATATTCCAATGATGGGCTTCATCAAAAGTGCCCTAGGTCTTCGCGAGCGAGCAAGTTGGATGCAGACCCACTTAGTTTCTTTTGTTGAGCTTTCATATACTTATAGCTCTAGTGCATCCGTTGCATGGCAATCCCTACTTGCTCACATCAATATCTATTGATGGGCATCTCCATAGCCCATTGATACGCCTAGTTGATGTGAGACTATCTTCTCCTTTTTTGTCTTCTCCACAACCACCATTCTATTCCACCTATAGTGCTATGTCCATGGCTCACGCTCATGTATTGCATGAAAGTTGAAAAAGTTTGAGATTTCTAAAGTATGAAACAATTACTTGGCTTGTCATTGGGGTTGTGCATGATTAAATACTTTTTGTGATGAAGATAGAGCATAGCCAGACTATATGATTTTGTAGGGATAACTTTCTTTAACCATGCTATTTTGAGAAGACATGATTAGTTTGATTAGTATGCTTGAAGTATTATTACTTTTATGTTAATATGAACTTTTGTCTTGCATCTTTCGGATCTGAATATTCATACCACAATTAAGAAGATTTACATTGAAATTATGCCAAAGTATCACTCCGCATCAAAAATTCTTTTTTATCATTTACCTACTCGAGGACGAGCAGGAATTAAGCTTGGGGATGCTTGATACGTCTCCAACGTATCTACAATTTTTGATTGATCCATGCTACTTTATCTACTGTTTTAGGCAATATTGGGCTTTATTATCCACTTTTATATTACTTTTGGGACTAACCTATTAACCGGAGGCCCAACCCAGATTTGTTGTTTTATGCCTATTTCAGTGCTTCGAGGAAAAGGAATATCAGACGGAGTAAAAATGGAACGAAATCAACTGGAGAAGTTAATTTTGGAAGGAAACCCACCTGATAGACTTGGAGTGCACGTCAGGGGAGTCCTGTGCTGCCCATGATGGTGGGGGGCGCGCCCTCCCCCTGGGCGCGCCCCCTGCCTCGTGAGCACCCCGGAGGTCCACCGACGTACCCCTTGCACCCATATATACCTACATACCCTAAAACTTCCAGAACAGAAGATAGATCGGGAGTTCCGTCGCCGCAAGCCTTTGTAACCACCAAAAATCAATCGGGACCCTGTTCCGGCACCCTGCCGGAGGGGGATCCCATCACCGGAGGCCATCTTCATCATCCCGGCGCTATCCATGACGAGGAGGGAGTAGTTCACCCTCGGGGCTGAGGGTATGTACCAGTAGCTATGTGTTTGATCTCTCTCTCTTGTGTTCTCTCTCGTGTTCCTCTACGGCACGATCTTGATGTATCCCGAGCTTTGCTATTGTAGTTGGATCTTATGATGTTTCTCCCCCTCTACTCTCTTGTGATGAATTGAGTTTCCCCTTTGAAGTTATCTTATCGGATTGAGTCTTTATGAGAACACTTGATGTATGTCTTGCTGTGATTATCTGTGGTGACAATGGGAGATCATGTGCCACTTGATGTATGTTTTGGTGACCAACTTGCGGGTTCCACCCATGAACCTATGCATAGGGGTTGGCACACGTTCTTGACTCTCCGATAGAAACTTTGGGGCACTCTTTGAAGTACTTTTATGTTGGTTGGATGAATCTGAGATTGTGTGATGCATATCATATAATCATGCCCACGGATACTTGAGGTGGCAATGGAGTATCTAGGTGACATTAGGGTTTTGGTTGATTTGTGTCTTAAGGTGTTATTCTAGTACGAACTCTTTTATAGATCGATCCGAAAGAATAGCTTTGAGGTGGTTTCGTACCCTACCATAATCTCTATGTTTGTTCTCCGCTATTAGTGGCTTTGGAGTGACTCTTTGTTGCATGTTGAGGGCTTGTTATATGATCTATCTATGTTATTATTGTTGAAAGAACTTGCACTAGTGAAAGTATGAACCCTAGGCCTTGTTTCCTACCATTTACACTCACATTTATCGCTTGCTACCTTGCTGTTTTTATTATTTCAGATTACAAATACCTTTATCTACCATCTATTTTGCACTTGTATCTTCATCTCTTCGCCGAACTAGTGCACCTATACAATTTACCATTGTATTGGGTGTGTTGGGGACACAAGAGACTATTTGTTATTTGGTTGTAGGGTTGTTTGAGAGATACCATCTTCATCCTACGCCTCCTATGGATTGACAAACCTTAGGTCATCCACTTAAGGGAAATTTGCTACTGTCCTACAAACCTGTGCACTTGCAGGCCCAACAACGTCTACAAGAAGAAGGTTGTGTAGTAGACATCATAGTACTGCTTTGGCACAATCTTGCTCGACATGGGAGCAATAATTGTTCTTAACAGGACAAGGACTAATTTCCAAAGGAAATCGTCGTTGGTGGCTTTACTTTTAATTTTGTCCTCAATGAGATTATCTATCACTATGTTTTCTGATGTCTTACTGAGAAATTGTGGTGGCACCCGCTCCTTCATGTCCTCGCCTTCTTCAATCAGAATGTCTGAAGCGGAAAGTCCTTGGTTCTCGAGGTTAAAGATGCACTCCACGTCGACCGCACCGAGAGTCACCTCCCCAACCTGCTCTTGTATAATGAATCTGGCCTTGCTCGCATCAAAATTCTCAATCATATACCTAATCATTAGGGTACGCATCTTAATAGATGGTATCTGCAGCATGCTGCGCAATGTTGTATCAGCCACTCTAGCGCGCTGGCTGCTCGATAGAGCGGCAACAAGCTTGCACCATTTTTCAATGGCACACACTATTTCTCCATTCAGCTCGTCCATCCTCTTGAAAGAAAATATAAAACTTGGTGACATTAGTGAACACTAATGCAAAAATAACAATAGACATGCAAAAATATAAAACTTTCTGGCAATAGCTAACAAAAATGCAAAAATAACACTAATGCAAATATAAAACTAGCACCATGTATACAACAACATGCAGCCAACTATGTGCTGATATGAGGCAATAAAAATATAACTACAATTGGTAATTCAATTTACTTGCATCAGATCAAGTTCTTTGAGTATTAGATAAATTATTAAGAGGGTGACAAATTGATCAGCTGTAAATAACTACAGTCTATAGCAATGGTACCTATTTGAGGTTCATCAACATCTAATGCTTACAATTCTCTAATGTTCTATGTTTACAATAATATAATTGGATCGTGTGACGAAAATATAATTGGATCATTTGACAAAAAAACTATTGCATCATGTTTCTCAAGAAACAACATCTTATTCTACCATGCTATGAAAGAACCAAAGATTTAGTTCATCTACGCCATCTGGTCAGAACGCATCTAGTCGAGTTGATACTAGCTAGTTGAAAATATGTGGTAAACCTAAGTCCATCAAAGCAACGAGACGGAGGAACTAGCTTGCTATGAAGGCGCGAGGTAAGGAGGACAACTTACTTGATCGGTCGACGAAGATGAAAGAAATCGGTGATGCATTGCCAACGTAGTTCGTCGAGGGCGGCCAACACGTGCGGACGACCTTGATCTTCTCGGGGTTTTTGTGGTGTGTGGGATGCGGCGGACGGAGCTGTCGACGACTCGCTGGTAGGAGGCGATCTAGTCGATGACATGTGCGAGGAGATGGAGATTATATACGAGGTCGTCTCCTAGGTCGTCGTAACTTCCCTCTGGCCAATCTCGCGATCTATATTTTCCTCTGTTGAAGCGAGGCTGAACGTGCTCCTCAATCATAGGGATTAGGAACATATGGATTAGCACGATCCCCGAATTGTGTAACAGAATCGCAACTACTCGCGTGATCGATGTGCATGTGATCGACGTGCATGGAAAGTGCAGCGTGGTGGGCCCCCACAATATGGATCCGACAGTCATTTGCGGTCTGGGCCGGCCCACCAACCTCTACATTGTTTCTTCCCTCAAAATAAATATCATTGGTTCTTCCCTCAAAAATATATATTTGTGACACCTATTAGTTATTGTATACTTGTATATGTTCAATAATATTTATAGTATCTCTATCATTTCTGCAATATTATATATTCAAATGTATTGTTCCTCTTTCCCTTTTAATTTGGTTTTCCTGTTGTTTTATGTTTTCTCCTTCTTATTCCCAATTGTTTTTTCATGTTCCATAATTCCATATCACTTCTTCTCATAGTTTTCAAATTCATTTCAAATATGTATGATTAAATGTTGTCCTATTTATGACTTGCTAATTGGTGGGACCGGTAACGAAAACCACTTTCAGACCTGCCCTCCGGCAGACCCGAATGGTCCTCCTTGTACATGGTGCATGTGGAGGCATGCATGAGATGACCCCAACTTTTGGGACCATGTGGGCATGGCCAATGTGGTACCCCAGGCAAGGTGTGCACAAATTCGGACACAAAACGCACGTTGCATCACATGGGGGCAGTGTTGTAGGGTTTTGTCGCCGGAAAAACCATAGAAAATGCATCGAGTGTCGGAAATGAACGATACTTGTCATGCATGCATGCCATAATCATCCTTGGGTATGCATAAAGTTTGGGATCATTTGGTGGGACCGCGAAGGAAAACCACTTTCAAACATGTCCTCCGGACCCAAATGGTCCTGCT
>NC_041381.1:608115602-608125627 GCF_002162155.2 Triticum dicoccoides | reverse complement strand
CACAAAACGCACGTTGCGTCACGTGGGGGCAGTGTTGTAGGGTTTTGTCGCCGGAAAAATCCTAGAAAATGCATCAAGTGTCAGAAATGAACGATACTTGTCATGCATGCATGCCATGATCATCCTTGGGTATGCATAAAGTTTGGGATCATTTGGTGGGACCGGGAAGGAAAACCACTTTCAGACCTGCCCTCCGGCAGACCCGAATGGTCCTACTTGTTCATGGTGCATGTGGAGGCATGCATGAGATGACCCCAACTTTTGGGACCATGTGGGCATGGCCAATGTGGTCCCCCAGGCAAGGTGTGCACAAATTGGGACACAATACACACGTTGTGTCACGTCGGGGCACTGTTCTAGGGTTTTATCGCTGCAAAACGCCTACAAAATGCATCGAGTGTCGGAAATGAATGATAGTTGCCATGCATGCTTGCTATGCTCATCGTAGGGTGTGCATAAAGTTTGGTATCCATTGGTGAGACCGAGAAGAAAAACCTGCTTCTAGTACATGCTGCAAGTGGAGGCACACATGCAATTGTCCCAAGTAGATTTGATTTAATAATATTTCAAGTATGAAACAGAAAGGAAAAATTATAATTAGGAAAGACGACAATGAAAAGTGAAATAGAAGACAACATTATATCATATATTATTTAAATTTATAACTGTCAGAACAAAGAAAATAGGAGAATATAGAAAACAGAAGAAAAATTTGAATGAATAAGTGCAATAAAAGACAACATATTATCTTACATTTAAAAAATAATTCAAATATAAAAAAGATAAGAAGTGAAATAAAACATATCATATTATCTTACATTTTGAAAATATTTCAAATATAAAGAAGAGAACAAATATTAGAATGAAGAAGTGAAATAAAACAAAACATTTTATCTTACAAACTAAAAATATTTCAAATATAATAAAGTAAAAAATATTAGACTGAAGAATTAAAATAAAACACACCATTTTATTTTATATTTCGTAAATATTATCAATATAAAAAGAGAACGAACAAATGAAATAAAACGCAACAAAATTTGGCATACTTTTTTTTATTTTAGTAAACACTGTTAGAAATAATATAGAAAAAAGGAGATTTGATTTTTAATATTAGAAATATAAACAAGAAAATAAATTTTGGAGTTAAGAAGTGAAAAACAGATCAGCGCGCCGCGGGTAAGGCTGCCCTGGGCCAGCCCGCCCGAATTGGGCCCAAGGCAGAGCCGCGCAGGGCACAGTGCAGCGCACAGCCATGGGGTGGTGGGAGTTTAGTCCCACCTCACCAAGCGAGAGAGTGCCGCGCCGGTTTATATACCCGGCTGCGACTCCCCTCCCAAGCTCCTATCATATGCAGGTAGTACATTGCCTAACTCTCGTCCCCTCTGCGCCGTGGGGCCTACTAGCAGCAGAGATATTCTGCACCATGGGCCTGCATCCTGGCCCATGAACTGTTGGGTTCCTAGTCGTATGCAGGCCGTGGTGTATGAATTCTCTTGCTCTGGTAGGTGGGCACTTTTTTTGTCATATTGAAATGTGTTTTGATCTTCAAATCACAAACTAAATTATACACCTGCTCACTTGCATTCAATACATATTTTTTTGCATATATGGCAAGTTAATGTTTTGACCTTCAAATCACCTAATAAATTTTACACATGCTCACTTACATGTAATACACATGGCTATTAATGGGATTTCAACAAAATTGAGGCCATGGTGTATGAATTCTCCTCCCACATGCATGTAAAGTTTGGGATCATTTGGTGGGACCGTCAAGGAAAACCTATTTCAGACTTGCCCTCCCACAGACCCGAATGGTCCGGCTTGTACATGGTGCATGTGGGGACATGCATGAGATGACCCCAACTTTTGCACACATTATCTCTTGCACAAACAAAGCTAGGTTTCCAAGGTTTTATATTTTTTTGAATTTTTTGAATTGATAATGACCTATAGACTGACTGGTCAAAACATCGGTCTATACCTCAAGGGGGCATTGTAAAATAATTTTTTCCAAATTTTCTTTCACAGACATGTTTGGCACATGTGGGTCACCATGTACAAGAAAATTTTGGTGATTTGGAAGTGGTGGAAAAAATCACCTTTGTTCAAAAATTGGCTTAAGTTAAGACCAAATGGCCCCTCCGGAATGCGGTGATTTTTTTGACCACCTCCAAATCACTTCAATTTTGCACACATGACCTCTTCCACAAACAAGGCTAGGTTTCCAAGGTTTCATATTTTTTTATTTTATTTTTGAATTTATACTGCCCTATAGACTGACTGGTCAAAACATCGGTCTATACCTCAAGGGGGCATTATAAAATTTCTTTTTTCCAAATTTTCTTTGATAGCCATGTTTGGCACATGTGGGTCTCCATGTGATTAGGAGGTGGTGCAAAAAATCACCATGTAAGTTAGACCAAATGGTCGCTCCAGAAGGCGGTGATTTTATCGACCACCTCCAAAATTTCCACTTTTTAAAATATATTAGAAATGGAAGATTCAATCTTGCTAACTTATGAATATTGACAAAAAGAGATTTTCAAAATTTTCTAATTCTTATAATATATTTCAAATGGAATTTTCAATCATGCTAACTTATGAACATTGACAAAAAAGATTTTCAACATTTTCTAATTTGAAAAGTATATTTGAAATGGAATATTCAATCATGCTCACTTATGAACATCGACAAAAAAGCATTTTCAACATTTTCTAATTTTAAAAATATATTTGAAATGGAATATTCAATCATGCTCACTTATGAACATTGACAAAAAAGGATTTTCAACATTTTCCAATTTATATAATATATCTTAAATGGAATCGAAAGGGTTTAGGCTTAGTAGAACTAAAACCGAGTACATGATGTGCGGTTTCAGTACTACTAGGTGTGAGGAGGAGGAGTTTAGCCTTGATGGCCAGGTGGTACCTCGGAAGGACACCTTTCGGTATTTGGGGTCAATGTTGCAGGAGATGGGGGTATTGATGAAGATGTGAACCATCGAATCAAAGCCGGATGGATGAAGTGGCGCCAAGCTTCTGGCATTCTCTGTGACAAGAGAGTGCCACAAAAGCTAAAAGGTAAGTTCTACAGGACGGCGGTTCGACCCGCAATGTTGTATGGCGCGGAGTGTTGGCCGACTAAAAGGCGACATGTTCAACAGTTAGGTGTACCGGAGATGCGTATGTTGAGATGGATGTGTGGCCACACGAGGAAGGATCGAGTCCGGAATGATGATATACGAGATAGAGTTGGGGTAGCACCAATTGAGGAGAAGCTTGTGCAACATCGTTTGAGATGGTTTGGGCATATTCAGCGCAGGCCTCCAGAAGCTCCAGTGCATAGCGGACGGCTAAAGCGTGCAGAGAATGTCAAGAGAGGGCGGGGTCGACCGAATTTGACATGGGAGGAGTTCGTTAAGAGAGACCTGAAGGATTGGAGTATCGACAAAGAGCTAGCTATGGACAGGGGTGCGTGGAAGCTTGCTATCCATGTGCTAGAGCCATGAGTTGGTTGCGAGATCTTATGGGTTTCACCTCTAGCCTACCCCAACTTGTTTGGGACTAAAGGCTTTGTTGTTGTTGTTGTTGTTGTTGTTGTTGTATCTTAAATGGAATATTCAATCATCTTAACTTAAGAACATTGACAAAAAATGATTTTCAACATTTTCTAAATTTAATAATATATTTGTAATGGAAGATTCGATCATGCTAACTTATGAAAACCTCTAGTCAATGTTTTTTACTATCTATCCTATGTAGCTAAGGCTTGTTCTTTGCACACACCATTACCAAGCACATGCCCACTGTATGCAGCATGTCTCATCAGTCAAGCAACATTGAAGCACCTACTGTGATCATTGCAGCATCAGAATATAAACACCGCAACGAAGCATAGCTGACCTGCATCTAGACAGTTGATAAACTTCAGAGACATACTAGATTAATTAAGTCTCTACCATACTTAAGAGTCTACCATACTACTTAAGAGTCTTCCATACTACTTAAGAGTCTGCCATACTACTTAACAGTTCACAAACACTTCCACCTTCCAGATTCACAGTTCACAACCATACTAGCGCAAAAGTTAAACATCATCAACTATACTGATGATTAGTACCACTACCAGCTTCACAGGGGGTGACTAGATGGGACCTATAGCCTCCAGGAGGGCTGCATGCTCTACCCTGATCTTCAGGTCGCTCCCACTCTTCGGTAAAGTGCGTGTATGTGACATAAGGTGCTCATACATCCCATCCTTGGGAATTGGCTTAGTGGTGCAGTATGGGCACCTGAACTTGCCCCACTTGAAGTATGCAGCCTTCCCCTTCTCCCTGATCTTGTTGGCTTCATGCTCAATGAAGGACTTGTGGTTCCACTCTTCCACCTCATCTCCAGAGTTGTACTGCACATGCAAATGATTTGCATAAATACGTACTTCCCATTTATAGTAATGTAATTAACAAACATCAGATAATTTCCATTTATTGGAATTTAATGAACAAACAAACATAATAGCCCATTTACAGCTAATTAATGCACAAACAATAGAATAGTTCCGTTTAGAAGAATTTAATGGACAAACAACATAATAGTTCCATTTAATTGAATTCATATATGGTTTAATGAAAAACCATCACACATATCCCATTTACAGCTAATTAATGCACAAACAACACAACTTTCAGAGGAATTAATTGGAAGTATAACAAAACTTTCCATTTTAGAATAATTCAATGGACAAACAACACAATATTTCCATTTATGTGCATTCAGATATGGTTTCATGATCAAAGACCACAAATATGCCATTTAGAGCTAATTAATGACCAAACAACACAACTTTATGATATGAATGAATTAAGTACATAACAATCCAATTTAGAGGCATTCATATAGGGCATCATCAACAAATAACATCTCATACAGATTAATAAACAGACAAAAAACAGCTTGGGGTTACCTCCTCGTCGTCGTCAGAATCAGACGGGTCGTCGAACCCAGCGATGTCCAGCTTCCTCTTGTTGCCAGCAGCTTCCTCATTCTGCAATATATATATAAGTAATTAATTCAATTATACTACTAACTACATAACACAGTATGCAAAGGTCAAGCAATCTGCAATGTGCTTCTAATAACCTAAAATGATACTTTGACCTAAAATTAAACTGTATCCAAAGGTCAAGCATTCTACAATGATAGCTTGGTCAAACTAAAATTTTAGATCGTGCTCACTGTGGTCCTTCAAACTATAATGCCAGCCTGGGCACCAACAATAATTTTGTGAGTGCTCAGGTCTGCCAATGGAGGTAGTACATTCTTTGATGTACCCTGCAACTATATCAGTGACCCATTGTGGTTGACAACAAGTAATTGCATTTACTTCATCTGGCTCATGTAATGTACATAGTGGTGCATCAGCTGCCTTATTCTCTGAACCGTATATTTGATGGTATATTGTAATGCCATGAGCTTCAGGAAAGGAAATCTTTGTGCAATTTTTGGTGCTAGGTGTGAAACTATTTCATATGACATTCATGCATGGAGTTATGCAACATAAATTTAATATGACTTGGTCATCTGGCATAGTTGCATGTCTAGCAAACCTACTTATGGTTTACTTTATAACTACAGCAATCCTACAGATCAAAAATAAACCTACCTACAATTTTAGTTTATGGATAATGAAGTGAAGCTCCTAACTATTTTAAAATTGCGCACTAGTTAAACATACTGTGTTCATTTCAACAATTAATTGATACACTTTAAATGAAGGAAGTAGGATTTAAACCTTATTTCTACAATATCAACTTTAATAGATACACTGGGTGGCTGCTCAGCCCCTACCGTGGCCCACTAAGGGAATATGCACAACAAATAAACAACATATACAGCACATAACAGAATCTGAGCACATGCAATAATCCAGATTCTAATATAAATAACCTAACTCTCATTATGATGTCTCTAGCATTCAAGCACGAATCAACTAGAAAAAACCCTAACTCTGAAATGGGGTTCCCCATCAATCAAAAAACCCTAACAATCAAAGGGGGGTGCCGCATTCAATCACAAATCTACTATAAAAAAAACCATCTACTAAATCTTCTGCTTATCTACTACAAGTATGAAAGGAGGGGAACGAGAAGCATTACCACATCCACCACCTGCTTGTCCCTCGCCTCCGCACCTACATCCAGTGCGCCGCCAGACGCCGTCACCACCAGGTCTGGCACGACAGAGTCCGAGCCCACCATCCCCTGCGCCACCAGATCCGCCACCGTAGGGACCGATCCAGCGACTGCGGGTGCAGCATCTCCCGCACCGCCGATGGCGGCCACTTCTTGGACGGCATCTGCCGCGGTCTCCGCGCCCTCGACCACATCTCCGTGCGCAGCGGCGGCAGCGCCACGACCTTGCTGCATCGAAGCCTGAGAGAACCCGCTGGAGAGAGGGAGGCGGTGGGGTTGAGCGAGTAGGTGCGGTGGCGGGGCAATGGAGACGAGGGGGAGACGATGCGCCAAGGAGGGAGGAGGGAGTGAGCCGATTTGGGGGGAAATGGTGGGGGGATGCGGCCGGTGGTGGTTCCCCTCCCCTCTTATAGGATGGGACATTTTTGAAATTTTTCGTGCGTGGCGTGGCTTGTGGCTAGCCCACGACCGCCGCACGTGACAACGGGCACGTGACAAGGGAAACCGAAATGCCCATGTATAATACGTGTATACCTCCAGCGTACAAAAGTAATCGGGCCAGTGCGGGCTCGTACAGGGCTCTACGCGCACTCTACGCGGACATAAAAAGACGATCGTGCCCCTCTTCACGAATCGTTTTTGACAGATCTCAGCCGTCCTTGTGTTTCACGCGCCGAGCGTTCAGTCCAGGGGGGAGCACCGGAGCAGAAACGCCTAGGAAGACCGGGAATGTTGGCCGCCATGCCACACTGTTCTTCTAACTTTTTTCCAATGCAGCTGCTAGTTGCATACAGCTGGTACTCTATTTTTTGAAACCATATCTCCTAAATCACTAAGCTCCCTAGCGGTAAAAGTCGTGGAGTGGATTGGCTCGATCGATTTCATTGTTGCCCTCGATTTTGACCAGGTCGCTCGCTGGGACGGTTGGCTAGCTGTGGGTTGTCCTGATAGTCAGCGGCTGGCGGGTGTGGGTTGGGTCTGATGGCGTGGCGGTTGGGAATGCCTCACTGAATACGTGTTGAGCGGATGCGTTTGCCCGGGTGTGTACAGAGGAGAGAGGCGGTCTGGGGAGGGATTTGTGTTGCCGTCGATGGGCTAGGGTGTGATGCGTCGTGCATTGCCCTTGCAGGAGGAGGTCGCGCGGTGCGAGCGCTTCCGTGCTTGACGGTTCTCCGTCCGCCTGTGCGTTGCCACTGTTTATCCGGTGGATGTTTTGCCGATATGCCCAACAAGCCTCGCGTGCTCCTGTTTTCGTGGCCAATGAAACGACGTCACATTTCATACGCATTTATGAAGTATGAGAATAATGCCGTCTGTAGGCCTTTTGTAGCGGTGTTGTAACATGATGGGTGTTGTAACACAAACATTGAACTTTTTTCCCTCTTAATTAATAAATGAGGAAAGTCTTTTGCTTAAAAAAACACTCCCGTCTATACATGAGGATAACAGAGGACATACTGCGATGGGCCGTACAGACGGTGTGGACGGAGGACAGCACCAGCGCGACGGCCTTGGAAATGTACCTTTGGCACAAGATTGCAAACGAGATATACCCCGGATCTCACCAACCCAGCCAATTTGCACAAGGCATACATAGTCGTCACCAGCTCATCGCTATCGAGGACGTCTTGATGCAGTTGATTTTTTTAAAAAGGAGAAGCACCCCTGGCCTTTGCATCTGGACGATGCATGCAGCCACTTTATTAATTATTCACACAAGACCTTATAAAGTTATACAACAGTAAGACTAAAGCCACCGTCTAGGCAACATGTGTCGCTACTCCTATCCAGTTGATGAAGGGATGCACGATAGTCTGAGCCTAATACCAAACAGACCTCGCAGCCAAACCTAACATCTAAGACCTGAGGTCCCAACCAGAACGCCTGCCGGGTATGGGGCATCCACCAGTCCAACGCACTCCTCAGCCAGGACGCCTGTCGGATGTGAGGTCGCCGCAGCCATCTGCCACCAACCAATCTTCAGTGTTGTACTGTTGCACCTACCTTGCCCGGTCTAGCTGTCGTCGACGCCACCACGACGCCAGACAACGCCACCATCCTTCGTTTGTCCATCATCACACGCCCACCGGCGTGACCCCGATGCTCCATGCCGTTGAGACCCGCCGATGCCGACGTGTCAGATGTCACGCCCTCCTCCGTCGCGAACACCACCTGCTGCCACTGGTCCCATCCCCTCCGCCTGCAGTTCCTCTAACCGAGCACCCAAACGCCCCAGGCGGTGCCTCCAAGAAGGGTACGACACATGTAGTGCCGCCGCCACTCAATCTAAGGAGATTTTGGGTTTTCACCCGAGCATGGGGTCGGGGTAGATGGCAGGGACCTCGACGGCGCCTGCAAGTAGGAGAATAGCGACCCTGGTCGTCGTCACCGTCGGGATGAACGAGTCATCCAGAGTTTCCTCCGGTCCGATGTCACATCTACCAGCCCCCACGAACGCACCGACGACCGCGATTTGTAAGCCACCAAGTGCAGCGGGAGAAGGCCTACATCACGGAGGAGATCCACCGGCAACTAACCGCCCACGCGGTCATGATGTCGTCCATCCACCCCCCGCGAACATCGCCAGCCGAGGGCGCCGTCGCCATGCCTAACGAGCCCACCGCCCTAGGTCCAGGCCTCCACGATGGTCGGAGTGGCAAGATCCGTCACGAGCGACGAGATACGGAACCGCGCGGCCGAAACCATCGCCCAAGCCCGTCGTCGATCGATCCCGCCGCCGCCGGGAGCCCGCACGCTGTCGGGAGTCCCACACCCATAAATCTGGGTGCCCGTGCACCGCGAGCCCGCCGCCTTCGGGATCCGCCACACCGTCGGGAGGGCAGCACCCACGGATCAAGACGCCCGCGCCGCCGCGGATCCGGGAAAGGAAGGAGAGACCCTCCGCCGCCGCCGTCGCAAGCACGGGCTTTGCCCTGCGCTGACCATCGGCAGCGGCGGAGGAGAAGAAGGGCGCTGGAGGGAAACTAGTCGGCGGCCGCAGCGGCTGAGCCCTCCCGAGCCGCCCGCGTGGGAGGCGACGCGAGAGGGATGAGACAGATCCCAGATTCCAACCCGAAGGCAGAGGCATTCTCCTTCTTCGAGACCCAACCCGATGCGTGGCGACGCTGGCAGAGTTGGTCCTTGCAGCCGTCGGCCAACCCCCGTCTTGATGCGGTTGATGGGACTGAATCAACTTTCTTTCTCTATTATAAGTACGGCTATAGTGCACATAAGTACACGCCCTTTTTTCTTCCCTTCTTAGAGCAACTCCAATGGGGCGACCCATTTCATCCGTTTAGGTCATCCAAACACAAAAGTTGGCTCAACGGGGCGATCCAAACGGACACAGCGTCCGCTTGCTGTCCGATTTGTGTTCGTCCCGACCCAAATTGGGTGCAAAAATGGGCAGCAAATGGGTCCTCGGTGGACAAAACTGGGCTCTCCTGTCGTTCGCTCTCGTCCGCTCCTCCCCTCACGTGTCCGGCCTGGACCCACTTGGCAGCGACCCACACTTCCTCCCATACGAGGACTCGAGATGCAGGCCACGGCGGCAGATGATCACGTCGGACGGTGTGAGAAGAACGTGGTGGCTGCGGCGGGCGGCCAGTGGGCCGGTGGTGCAGGCTGTGGCGACAGAGGAGCGCAGCGGGCGACCGGGGGCCGGCCGGTGGGCCGGTGGCGGAGCCCGCGGCAGCCGCGGCTGCGGCTGCGGCGGGCGGAGGAGCGCGGCGGGAGGAGGAGCGGAGGCGGGAGCACGCGCTCGCTGTCGATGGATATGAGGAGTGGATGCAGCGCTGCCGCTGCCCTACCAAGCTCGCGACCTCC